>NW_009923145.1:0-19846 GCF_000696875.1 Nestor notabilis
GGGAAAACATGTCAGGACAGGGGAAACGGCACTTGGAAACGATTAAAAGGGTTCGGAGTTGACTCATTCCCTGCGCTCGAGCACAGAACACGGTGAAGCAGTGCTGCTGCGTTCTTCCCAAAAACCTGCTCTTGGAAACCATGGTGTGGGGTCGCTGGTGGGGTGGGGAGTTTTCCCGCTGTACCGATGCAAAGCACCGAGGACTCGCTCTGACCTTCCAGGACGAGCGGCGTGCACGGCGCCCAGCGCCAGGCCGGGGGCGGGGGGAAGAAGCAGCCGGACACCGCCGAGGCTCAGCATCTGCGAGGGGTCGCAGAGCCTCAGGAGTAAAACGGAGGAGAGGGCACGACGCAAGGCTGCGTAGAGCGGGCCTGAGGACGAACGCGGACACGCACACACACACATATCCTCCCTTCTCCAGCTGCAGCACTGGAACGGAATTCCTCTGAACCGAGCCCACCCGCAGGACTGCATGCGCAAGGCAGGACCACTCCGGGCTTGGCCAACTCTTTTAGGTCCAAAGCGTGTTGACAATCCAGTTTAAAACACCCACACCGCACCAGGGAATCAGGATCATTACCTTTGGTAATGGTAATGGTTTATTTTTTAGCTTAATTATTTTGGCTTCTATCCATACCTGTGCAATCAGAGTTCCTGTTTAGAAAATTATAGTACGTATTGAGAGAAACATGACGTGTTTGAAAGGAAACTGGATCCTTGAGACCTTGCCACATGAAGTAGTATGAAGGATAGAGCTAGTGTATCACTCTTCAAAGCCACATTCAACTTCCAACAGTGTTAGCAATACTCCCTGGGATTAGTATCTAAAAATCACTGAAATATGGGCACACCATGGCCACGCTGATCTTCCTTAGCCCAGACTAATTGTGGAGGGGACTGGGATGGGGAAGAGCAGTCCCAGGCTTTGAGAAGCCATGACACTTATCTGCCATGATAAGTGGTGCATCTTCCTGAGGCCAGTTACAACTGGGTTAAATCTGCAAACTGCCTTAAAACCAAGGACAAGAGAAATGTGTCTGTGTGACAGTTCTGCACCTACTGTATGTAGTTGAAAGTTAAAAGTATGGGGTTTTGTGAGAGCAAAATGTAGCAAAAGAACAGGTTCTCTATTTTTTCCCCACTTTTTAAAGTCCTTTGTGTATCCCTAGTGTAGCCAACTATCCTTTCTTGCTGCAAATAATCTTACAGATACCTGCATAAACTCTATAACTCCTTATGCATTTCTAATGGAATTAAATCATACAGGCACATAAATGTATTTTATTAGAAACTGATTTTCATTGAAAGAGTTGGGACGCATCTGTTATGGAAACATGCCTAAAAAGAGGGTCATAGAAATACAAAGGTATACAAATTAGTTGTCTGTCATTTTACCAGAGTTTTAAAATACATCATTAACAAGTCGTATCTTTTTTTTTTCTTTTTTTCTTTTATTCCCCCAGATAAATGTAATTGCAGATAAGCAGTGATAGCCCTAAGCTAACAGTCTTTTACTTAGTTGGTGAGAGCAGAATTTGGCCAGAAAACAGTCAAGAATACAAGAATTATCTGTGGTTGGCGGTTTCCCTTTGAGAGGACATAAGAGAGAGGAATTCTTGTATTTGGAGCAAAAAGTCTGTTGGTTTCTGTAATTTTTTTTACCCACAAAGATTGAAAAGAACTGCAGGGCTAGGCCTTGTGTTAATATTTGCTCAAGCCTAAGTGAATTCACCTACATGGATTCAACTGCAGAACTGAAGTTTATTTTCCCCCTTTTCCTCAAAAACTTCTGGAATCATATTTCTTTCAACGTGCAGAAATGGAGTTTTGCAACTGTAAGTTTTACAGCTCTTAAGTTGTAAAACTGAGTTTTAAACAATTCGTAAAAATGCAAAGACCTTTCAGCATTTGTTTCAAAAACACGTGCTTCCATTAATTCTCATTAAATCTGGATTAAAATATGAGAATACCTGGCATAAGTGTATATTGTTTTGGCAAGTCAAATATTATTTTTCAAGGGATAATTTTACTTCACATGAATCAGCATCTGTTGCTTTAAAACAGGAAAATAGTACACACATACACCCATGGCATACGGGAATCTGATCCTTTAGTTTTTACTCAGCCACAATTATTGCCAGATTTGAATATTAATGTATAAAAAGGAATTATAACAGATCAAGTTTATTCTCACTATTAAAACTGCCTACTATTTGATTTGTGCCATATGCCTATGCAATATGTATCTCATTCCGTACCGACTCCACAATGAAGTACAGACACCTAGACTTTCCTTAAAATCTTGGTTTGCTTCAGCAGTGCTAAATACCTAGCTTGAAAACTCTACAAGAAATGTTACAATCTTTGCAAAATCCCTTTCACTAATGTTAAATTTTGGAATGTTTCATTCTAAGCTGTATATTCTTGTGTGTATTGCTCTTTAATTGCTCTGGTGAATCTGCTGGATCATGTCCTTGAAAACCCAAAAGCAAATTCACAGTAATTTTTGAAATAATCACAAGCATCGTAGAAACGACATGGAGGACAGTAACAACTGGAAAAGATTTAACTCTCAGCTGTGTTATTGAAGTAGGTGCATCTGCAAAAGATGATTTAACTGGTGGCAAAAGTTGGCCAAATTATGATGTCTGTAATACGATCTTGTAGACTCCACTAGGAGGGTTTTTTTTTGCAATAGAATTACAGCTTACGTCTGCCTATTCTTAAAAAGGTTATTTTAAAATGTGTTAATATCTTCATAAATGCTATGTTGTATTGCCCCAAGTGTCAGTTCCCCCATGAGAAATGGGTTGCACAGACTTTATGCAACCTATTTTTTTACTACTGGAGTTTTATGACTGAACTTTAAATACTAGCGACTGACATTTCCTCTTATCTGTATGTACTCCTGTGAATAACGTATCAATGAACTTATAATTAGATGTAATGTTAGCAATGACTGACAGACGAGGTTTTATGTATGTAGTGCAGTAGCATCAGCTAAAATTGGTGTAATATAAAGGCACAATTCAATTGGTATAAAATAAAGACATGGATTTTTTTCTGTGGTACATGGAAAAGCAACTTTACCATTTCAACAGTGAAAAACGCAAAATTTGCTTGTTTCATTTAGGAAAATATCTAATTAATTTTGCAGACAAATTTATATAAATAAAGTGTGAATTATACAACCCATGAGAGGAAATATCTAATGGATATTTCTTAATGTCTTACAAGTTTGGAAATATATTTTATACTAAGTAACTGATTTTAGTGTCACTTGGGAAAAAATGAAACCCATCAATAAAATAGGAGAATTCTGCAGCTGTTCCTAACAAATAAATGTAATATGAATTTGCATTTTACATAGTTTACTTCAGTAATCAATTTTAATGACTCATAATCTATATCATTATTTAAGAAATGACAAAATCATTGACTTACTCATAACACTTGCTAATTGTTTTTTAAAATAAATTCTACACATGACTAGGAAACACCCATTTCCATTTGCTTTATGTTAGATCAACATCTAACCACTCTTGGTGATTTCATTCAAAGAAAACAGAAGGAACACATTAGCTGTGTGGTTAAAGAGATTGATGGGCTTCAAACATTTTAACCATGGATGTTTTTTTTCCAACTGTAGAAACTCATGTTTTTAATTTAAATAGCTTCAAGAAAATGAAGATCATTTTATTCAACAAAGCTGTTGCTTCTTGTTTCTTAGACAGAAATTAATTTAATTTGGTTTAATTAAGTAATATTAGAAACAACCTTGTTGAGAGAAAATGCAGCTTTAAAACAAAAGCATGTGTATGCCCTATTAACTATTCTGAATCAGAATTTTTGTATCACATGAATAAATTACAAGAGATCAATATGATTTTTACCAGTGAATTTAGATGCAGTTTTTTACATTCATGCTAAGACATTGCAGGTGCCTCTCCAATCTCTAAAAAGTAAATGGGGGGGAGCTCTTCAATGTTATTGAAGAGCTACATTCTTTACTTTGGGCTTGGGTATTTATGGTGGAGAAAAGTTTTCAGTTTCATGCTGCAGGCATTTATAAAGGCCAAAGAGTTTTCAAGATTGAGCTGTTAGGAGTCACGTAGCAGAACACGTTTAAAAAGAGATGAGTACAATTCCCTGTTTTCATATGAAAAGCTCAGCACAGAAGCTGAAACAATCATGCCAGGGAAGGAACTGCAGTGCTGAGCTTTTGGGGAAAGAGATATGTCATGATATCCCAATTCTCCAAATAGTTTTGCACATTTCTGGGTTCCCTTTTCTCCAGCTGCTTGTCTGCATAGGCATTACTTCTACATTTGGGCAGCAAATAATGTCTTTTAAGGAAAGAAGAAAGGCCCAAGAGAATAGTAAGAAATTAAATAGATTTTTCTATTTAAAATAAACGTAATTTTGCCTGGCAGGTAGGGAGCTCCTTCTCCTCCTCTCCCTTACACAACTATATTATACAATTTGCTATAACTTCACTAAATCTCTGTATCTCTTTCACTTGGTAATTTGCAGACAGAAAAGTACCCCATATCTCAAAGTGGCATGTGTGGTGGTCACTGCATATTCTCACCACCTCTCCTCACTTCTTGCTACCCTGCTGCTTGATATAACAGAATGGGAAGATTTAAAACTGAATGGGAGAAGAACTGGATGTCTGACTGAACCCTTATACCTCTTAAAGAATCATAAAATCACAGAATGGTTAGGGTTGGATTTGCTTTATCAAACTGCAGATCTAGAACTTAGATCCATTACAGTGTGTTTTCAACTATTATGTAGGTCACTGGACATTCTTCTGTTGCTTGTGTGTCACAAAATCAAAGATGATGCAAAAGAAGATGAACCAAGAATGGAGAATTCAAAGGCAAACCATTGCATTTGCAAGTATGAATCCATGAAGGATTTTTCTCGTTATGCAAGCACCTAATATTATTATCCTAGGCACTATTAAAATCCATGTTCTTCATGGCATAGGCTAAGATTTGAAGAGATATTAATCTTTGCCTGCACAGTTCTACAAACCCATCAAGATTTATATGCCTGCATTGAGGGTAAGTTTAGATTTACTTCTTGAGAAGTTACGGGATAAAGTTCCTCAAATTCTTGGACTACTGACCAGAGCGCAGACCTCCCCATTCCAACTGATTGCCCAAATCGTTAAACTACAGAGCCATGTTCTCTTTCGCGCTCACTTTCTAGCCCAGTGAATCTAGCCCTGAATCGTTTTCTGCCTGTTGCATGACTTCAGCAGCAGAAGTGGAGAATATCTCCATCTCCAATCAAGCTGTGGGGTAGAGACCTGTTTAGCTGGGGAGAAATACACATTTGAGTCCCTTCAGGCAGAGGAGAGAACTTATCCTATTTCACACACTTTGGACTAATTTCTAACTGCTGGTTGTAGAATAAAGCTGCACCTTTAAAAGAAAGAGGTGATTACTGCTGGGTTTTGTGGCAGGCTAACTGTGTTGGTGGGTGTCAGGTGCTCTTAGAGTATGACTGTCATCTAACTGCTCAGCTTTCTTTTACAGAAAGCCTTAGCAATGATGCAGGCACAGAGCTCCTTAGTCTCATTTTTTTTGACTGAAGCAGTATTTGGCATGATGAGCATTAGAGCTGTAAGAAAATTTAATATAAAAACATGGAAGTGCCTATTGAACAGGGACATCTTCTCCAGGTAGGCAGCACTAAAGCAGAGGGGTTTTTAAACTTAAAAGCTTAAATTCCTTCCACGTTTCTCTTCAGGAGTCAAGTTGTTGGAATTCTATACAATGCCTACATGAAAATCTGGTCCACAGTCACAATAATCAAGTTCAGAGATATGGTAAAAGGTTATGAGCAGGAGTGAACAGGGTGCTCACGATCAATCACGAACAGAAAAGAATCTCCCACTGGGACTTCCTCACTTCATGATTGCAACTTTCAAATTCCCTTATCGAAAGGCAGGGCATGAGAGCCATATTTGCTTCCAAACTTGCATATTTCAGTTCACATTTACTGTTTTCCCAGTGGGCCACTAGGTGTTATTCTGTAAGAACAAGTGGGGGTTTTGTCCTTTTCTTTTTCTAATATAGAATTTTCAATTGGTAGCTTTAATCAAGATGATGTGTAAGTCATGCTTTACATACAGTTCATCTGGTTCTGCTTCTCAGTTTCCCATGGCACTCTGGAAGTGCTCATAACCTCAGTTGATTGGTTATACTTGCTTTGATTTTGTTTTGCGGTTTAAACCAAGGACTTGGTCCCTTATATTTTTTTATAAGAATATATTTTTTCCTCTTGGTACTGATTGCCATTGAAATGCTGACAGTTATGTGATTGGCTCCCTCTGGAGCAGATACCACAGATGCATCATGGATCACTGGTCAGAGAGCCTAGAAACAGCAGCAAATTCAGTCTCTCCCCCCTCCCCATCAACTTTGTACATCAGCACTGCTTTGCAATCCATCTCAGCTGGCATGAGCAGAGTATGGAGAAGGAGACCCAGATTTGTTTCCAGGCTTACATCTTCTAGTTCACATTTTGTCATGCTTATGTTACATTGCCAGGTGTAACTCTGGCAGCTGTAAGAACAGTCATTTTCCTTCACCGAAACTGCCTATAAAAGCCTCTGTTTCAGTAATGATTTGTTATGCATTACAAACACCTGCAGCACATGGGAATTAATATCACTAAAGTATAGGGATCAAAGATATTCCACCTTTTTTTCTTTAATTAAATGATCATTTACTTCTGACAGACCTCGATGTTTTTGACAAATAGCATTTGAATCTGATTGAAGGTATGGTTACGCCTTTCTAAAAACACTGCCGTCAAAGAATGATATTACTACCATGCTCCTGTTGTGAGGAACACCGATTGACTGCTTAGCTCTACGGCTAATTATAAATATTAAAATATGTTCAATAATTAATTAAGACACTATTCCCCAGCTCACTGTGAGCACTGGCTACTGTTTGTTGAATAATCAGCACCAAAATATGGTATTTTCATATTATATCTGGTAAATCATAATCCCACATTTAATGTATCAGTAAGACAACACACTTAAGCTTTTATTGCATGCTTGGAAAGCAAAGTACTAACTCTGTATGTTTGCACAGGAATGGGAGAATTTCCTGCATATGCAATCACTGAATCTTACTGAAGAATAGACCACAAATTTGCATTGTACCATTTAGGTGCCCAGTTTTGCCATTCTGTTTTCTCTTTCTGTCACCTCTCTGTAAAGCTACATTGATTTAATTTGCTTTCTTTAGAATTTCTGTTGATAGTAAAATTAGTGTGCAAATTCCCTATCAGTTGTATATATTAATATAATTCCCTCTCAAATACAGCTCATTGAAATTAGCACTGGTAAAAGGTGAGATACATATTCATACAGTTATTTACATAAATCCCATTCAGCTTTATGCACCCTAAGCTTTAATGCAAAGTATCTACTACCACAGGTAATTTTAGCACAAGCAAACCAGCATATAAGTGACATCTGACTTCCCAAAGGTTGGATGTCTTTTGATAAATAGCATATTTGAAGACAAAAAGAATCTATAGAAATTCCATTTTTGACATTGTAATTTTTCTGAATAAAGATTTAATTTAATATTCTGCATATTTTTAACTTTTGCATTTAGTGCAACCTAGTTTTGAGTTTCCAAGGAAGTTATTGGTCAAAATTTATCACCTTATAACATGTACCAATCCAGTATCATAGTAAACCCTATGAATTAGATCTTTTCTTACAGTTTGGCAGACCATCTCTATACTGCCTTGCAACTGAAGTCAACTACTTTTTCAAAAATATCAGTACAGAGAGGGTAATATATTTTTTCCTTTGGGGAAATTAATTTCTTCACAATCAAAAATTAAAAGCAGTGGTGCATTTCTCCAATGAATCACACACAATTGATTCTTTGCAAACTACATAAGTTGTACATGACACCTAATTTTATGATACAGTATAAGATCGTGTGTTAATCTTAATAAATGGAAATTTTCAGTAAGAACTGTAGTATGAAGCAATTTATAAGATAGTGTACACGTTACACCACAAAATAAGGTTTATAAAAATAAGTATATACTGGGAATTGATCTATGCAGCACAACATTTTTATTAGTTCTAGTGACAAAAATATCTTTAAAATCAGTTGCAATATGCATATTGATCTGCAGATTATTTACGTGGATTATAGAATGCTAACTGTAAGAAAAGTCATTAGGTCATTATCTGTATAGGTTTAGGGAATTAAGGCATCATCTATTCCTTGTCATGAAAGACATTTGCTACTAAAAATATAAATTGAAATCTACTATGTGCAGGTGCAGATTCTACTTAGCAATGCAGCTCTGTTTGTGTAAGTGATGTTTTCCCCAGTAAATAGAGGAGCTGCAAGGTCATGGAACAGACAGTGGCACATATCCCTCAGAAAATTATGCTCTACTGTATAGACTTCCAATTTTTACATTTCCCTTAGCATTACACAGCAACACATTTTAACTTATAGCAGTCTCTATTTTTCACAATTTTCCAGTTAATGAAAGTAATGTTTAAATACTCTGAAGTTAGATTATTAACTTCTACAAAATAGAAACAGATGTGCGTCTTAGTATGCCATTAAATTTATGATTTACATAGTATTCTTGAATACAGCTGAGCAGAGGCCAATGATTCTAATTTGCTCTAGATTTACAATAACCTGATCTGGTTTTTGTAAGTACTGAAACACTTTAAACAAAATTAGAAAGCCATTGTGCTTTGTGTGATTAAAGATGCAATTCCCTTTGGGGTAATGAGAAGAGTTAGAACATGTTTCTTTCTTTATGGATGTTTCTATTATAAACACGAGTACCATATATTATGTATTTTTCTTACTATTTCCTTGTTTTTAATTATAAAATAAACTGATTGAGTTGTACTGGAGTTACACTGAAACAATGCCAAAATCTATCTAAAGAATGAATAGAGATTCATAAAAATCCTTAAAATTCTTGTGGGGGTCTTAAGGTCTTGTTATAAAAATACTAGTTCCTTATAGGTTTTAGAGACCAAAAGATCTCTCTGATATAAAACTACACAATTTAAAAATCTATTTAAAAAGCTAACACAATTAAACTATGTTAGTGCACAAAAATTTACAGGACAAAGGTTCAGTGGCTTCATAGCAATTTACATCTGGAGATACAGATTTCCTGTATCTAATGGTGGAACTGACAACTGGAATGAGCGTTACAGTTTAAAACATGGTGTATCTATGGGTAGAGATCAAGTTGTGTAGTTGCTTCACTACATACTGAATTTTTTTTGTATCTACTGTCAGATATAAGCAAGTGATGTGCGAGAGGAATACCCTGTGTATGAGTATTTATAGCCTGATTCAAAGATTCTGAAAATCAGAAGTTAGGCCTATAAAGATGTATGGATTCAGGGTTAGCTAGACAAGGTATTTCCAAATTCTAATCTATGACTCTAAACCCAATTTCTTTTGTGGCTAAAATGTATGTCGTTTAGCATTGTCATTCACTTTTCACACCGAAAGGTGACATAGCAATGAAGTGTAAGCATCTCTTTCCTAGGGACCTTGTGTAATAATTTTTAAGGCTACGTCAATTATTCTTTGCATATTGCCCCCCAAAATCAAATAGATGTTATGAGCGTTTGTCGTGGTTTAAGCTGAACCTAGGACAATGCTGAAGTACTGAACAAGGCCTTTCATTTACTTAGTACCCAGAATATAATAGTATTTCATATATTATATTATTCATGTGCTATTTTACATAATGCATTGAAGATAATATAGGCTCAATATTATATATTCATATTTAACCATACTACAATATATGTATTTATATTTATCTTTACCTCTGATGAAATGTTTAATATTATTAATCCTTTCATTTTAATTATATATAATTAACTATCATTAGAACAGGAGCATTACCTTTTAATAAAAATTTAATCATACATTTACTCAAGCACAGGATCAAAATGCTACACACAGATGAGATGTCTTAAAAGTGATTGAATGCATTCAATTTATTTGGTCATTCACTCTTTCAGTGCACTTAGAGATTGCCATTTGTGCTTCACTCAAGAGATCTCCAAGGGAAAGGTCCTACATTCCTCCAACATGCTTTGACTTAGGATTGCAGTGCAAGACAGTGGTATAGACTGTGTCATGCTCCAAATTCAGCTTACAGTTTAACCATGCACCCCCTGATAGCTATAACATATGGTCTGTTACAGGTATTTTTGCATTTGGCAGTGAGTTTGTGTAATGCAGTGCTGGTAGAATTTTTGACCCAAGCAGACTTATGTGCACATATTTCATTTTAAGAAAGCATCAGGATCGCTATGGATTTTTGCTGGGGGATCTGACAATGGCAACTAAAATGACAAAAATGTTAGGATAAAAATTTTCCACCATACATTGAGGCTGAAGTGCATAAAACTGGATTAGTTTTGTGGTTTCATCTGAACTTTCTGGGAGGTTTTTCTATTAAACATATAATTACCCATACAAGAGACAATAGGCTGACAACAAGAGATTAGCAAACATAGCAACTAACTCAAGTTTAAGTTGTGTCTAGGAAAGAATTAATATTAGAGAATTGTTTGTTTCCTTCTTGAAAAAATTAATAGGATACGGATATATTATTGGTAGCAATGAATGGCATCAGGACATTGGAGCCTCATACTTAGTTTTCACCTGTAACTTAACATAATCTGGGGCTCCACTTCTGCAAACGCACAGGTTTAGGTGAGCAAACTTTTGCTGAACCAAGGTCATATCCCCAGTCCTACAAATACTTATACCTGTTAAATCTCATCAAAAATATTATCTTTGAAATCACAGATACGGGAAATGTGTCATCTTATGGTCTTGTATTAAAACTGATGTTGAGTTTTGGAGAAGCAATTTTTAATTGTCCCAGTAAATTCATACTAACTCAGAGCCCCAGAGTATGGCATTGTGTTTGCAGTAAACTGTCATTCAAGGAGTCCTGTGTGATTTACTTGGAGAGTGGAGGTAAAAACTGCAGATGAGAATTCCATATGTCTGAGGCAAAGCACCTGAAAGGAAAGCTCACATTTTAATGACAGAGCATGGGATGGCCATTATAGAAATATATTGTATTGATAAAAAGGGAAAACACCTGGTCAGCAAAGGTTTTGTAATATTTTTTTCATATTAGCTATTTTAAAGTCATATTAAGCTGTCGGAAGACTTTGGTTCATTATGAACACTCTGTTTCTTAAAGATGCTCAGTGAGTCTGGATGCACTTAGCATAATTTATTTTCCAATTGACTCTGAGTTGCCCAGACCTGCTTCTATTGAAGTCAACTTTTTTTTTTTTCCAAAGAGAATTAAATCAAGTTTAATTTTTCTTCTAAAAGAGACTTAGTTAGATTTCTTAATTGTCAATTTTCTTCAAACAATTGCTGCATGAGAACATTTTTTAATAAATGAAAATCCAATAAATGTTGTGATTCCTTATATTAAAGCCCACTCTAAAACTATTTGTCTATTACTCAGCAACTCAGAGTAAGTGGGTATTTCAAAACTGTGTTTATATTGGTTTTGAATTCTTGTAATGTGATTTTAAATTACCTTATCCCAAAATACATTTAAATCTCAAAGGGGACTGTATTTTAAACACATTTTAAACACTGTATTTTAAACTGTATTTTATTTCCATGTCTGGAAGGCTTCATACATTAGAAAAATATTAACTAAAAATACGGTGGACTCTTTTTTACTCTTTTCTTTGTATTTCCTAGAGCTATTTCATATTAATATTGACATGGGTAAGACAATTCAACAAACTTCAGAGTGATAACAAGGCCATTTTGTAATGGCTGTTTTGTTGAGTAATGAAGCTGTGTAGAGAAGGGCAGATTTTGACTGTTCAGTTCCAGCCATTCTGATCACTCTTGATTGCATAAGACTCTGGTCAGAAAGTTTAAGTGTCTAAAATACATGGACTGCCTGTTTTCAGAAGACACCAAAATGGAGATTCTAGGAAAAATCTGTAGGGGAACTTTTTTTGATAAGACATTTTTTACTTATGCAGAACTGGTCTTTGTTGAAGAGCTTCTGTCTTCATTATTTAATTTCTTTGTGTAGCTTACAGTCAACATGATCCTGTTGAGTTCTTTATTTAATACGTTTCAGAGCAGAGGACACCTGCCGACTTCTTTAATAACGAGTTGTCCTCAGTTGGCTTATATGTGAAAACTGTGCAGCAGAGGCAAGTAAAGAATAACCTTAGACATTAAGACTGATTCCATTAAAAAATAAAATAAAACCATGTCCAGGCTCTACACCCAAAGTCCTTAAAATAAATTTGCAAGGGCTTTTCACAGCATGGAATCCAGGAGGACTTTTTTTTTTAATTGAATTCTGTTCCGTGTAAGTGCAGCTCAGTGGAATTCAATTTCCATGTGGGCTCCCAGGAAAGAAATATATGCTAAGTATTTTTATTGCTAATGTCTTGGATTTAGTTTCTTAAGTATTATTTAGATTTGACTGTGGACAGAGTTGCTAGTGTTTACCTTAACACAGTGCTCTGTGCCTTTCATTGGAGAGGGGGCTCTTTAAAAAAGGCTTGGCTAAAGCAGATAAATTTAACCATGAATAAATTCTGGGGCTTTGTACTCTATTAACAAGGCTCAAACTCTTACTTTTTTGTAGAAACCCTATGAATTAGATGAAAAATCTCCATATTCCCAATTCAACCTCCTCTCTCACCTTGCACATTCCCCCTGCCAAAAAAAATATATTTTCCCTATTTGTTGGAAGCATCTTTCACACCTTACTAGGAGGAGTATGGGAAATACCATTATGGATGATTCAGGGAAGCCCTACAATCTCAGTCCTGCAGTTTTTAACTAAGGGAAGAAACCCTACTAAGATCAATGAGTCCTTCTTCTCCTCTAAGTGGATGGTAACACAGATAAAACAACTTAAACTAATTAGTTTATCATAATTGGCTTTATTCTTCACTCTTTCACATAATTTCTCGCATAATGGTTTCACTTCTGTTGAAACATTATTTTACTATCACCCACAAAACTGAAGTGATTAATAAAAAACATCTCACAAATGAAAAATACACTCAGCCACTGTTAGCTCACACTCAGATTGTTTTTCTTGGTCGAAAGAACCTTTGAAAAATGTTTTTGCATTAAAACTATAAAAAAAACTATAAGAAAACTGTTGACTGATAAGGCAAACTTTTAAAACAGAGAAATGTTTTATTTTAGTCTTTCAATGTTAATCCTTTATTTCAGATGAAGAAATACTCTAAACCAGATGTTCAGCCTTGTTAATTATCTCATGTTACAATCAATAAATTAAGCAACCTTTATCCACACTTGGTGATATGTGAAGGATGCTCACCTGGTAAAGGAACATGTGCTCTCACCTTGGATTCTGTCACAAAATCTGGACTTAATCCAAAATATGCCCAAATCTGTTTTAGAAAACAGACTCTGCACTGCAGGTACTTAAGTCTACTTCACTTTTGTCCAAGAGAAAATGTCTCACTTTACTATATTGTCTAATATATATAGTCCATAATATATTATCATCATACCCATCTCTCTATATTTTATATTACATATTATCTAATTCCTATTTGTATTATAATGTCAAAGAATCTTATTGATTAATAGAATTATTATGTTTAATTGTGTATTTTTTATAGCTAAGCTTGTGTAAGGTTTATTAATACTTTTGATAAGTTTGTCAGGAAATTAGAATATTGTAGATATATGTCTTTAAAATCTGTCTTTCTACATCTTGTGCACATAGCCTCCTTTGAAAATCTGCTTATGGGTAATCATTTTATATGTGTTTAAATCACATTTCTATTTTCTGTAGACACAGTTCTTACTACATAACATACACTGCTGCTAGTTTTGTAAATGTTTTCACTGTTGCTTCAAAGAACTGAGACAAATCAACAGCTAATCTACAGGATGATAGCGACCAGGACAGCCTATGCATATGATTAGTAGAGGCTTCAAATCAGGATTGATAATGGACAACACACAGAGTAAATGGCAAACCCAACCCAAAATACTTCTGTAGTGCTACCTCCTTCTGAAATTGCACAAGGTTTACTTTTCAGTCTCGGTGTTGCTCAAATGTCATGGGAAGGGGCGGGGGAGTGGTGACGATACCAAAGCCAAACCCAACAGAAATCTGCCAAGCTGAAGCCTAGCAAACCACTACAGTTTCAGTGCATGGTGCAAGAACAGGTCTAAAGGGCAACTGCAATCCATGAAAAAAATGCTGGTTGGATTTAGGTCTGGGAATTAACAGAGGCAAAAATAGTTGTGAATACATACTGGCTAAGGATTTGGTTGGGACTCAGGTCTGATTTCACACCAGCTAGGAGCAGAAGTTGTACAGGGAACTGGAGCTGCCTAGACTGTGGGGCAGGGCAGGCATTTGGGCCTTGCCCTTCTCTACAGCTCACTGCAGCCAGCTTCATCAAGGCAGCTTTCAGGAGGAAGACTGCACACCTCAAAGATTTTTTATCATAGCTCATCTGCCTTTTATTTTACCATAACTCTGTATTGTGCAGCCAATATGTTGACAAACAGATAAAATGATATATATTTTTTCACTTCATCTCATGTCTCTTATTCCTGTGCTACATACGATTATTCTGTAGCACACGAGGAAAAATGCTTATGTTGTCTAATTCAGTCTAAATACAATGTTAAAAGGTGACAATCTCTTTAAACATTACTGATCATTACTTACAAAACTATATTTTTAAATTGTGAAAACAAATGCTTTGACCTTGTGAGCTATGGAAATGTTTAAAAAACAAATCTGCTATGTTTTTTGGCTAATAGTTGTGATTTGCATAGTTGAACCTTGAATGCAGTCATAAATAGCTACAGAATCCAGCTTGGCATAATGCCCAGCAATGTCAGGGTGCCAGACAAAAAATCGGGTCAACCACTTACCAAGTAAGTCATTCTGTCTCAACAAGGTGATGTCTAACAAAGAAGCTACAAGGCTGAAGACAGATAGCATATTCAGCTGCTGTTCAGAAAGACAAGAACTTTTCATTTATCAGGATAATCTACTACTTGTAATCAGTACACCGAGTGAACTCCCTCTTGTAAAAAAAGCCCATCAATAGTTTTTGCTAATTAAGATGAATATTATTCCTGTGAAATGAACCAAAAAGTTCTGTGTAACCAGAATCCCAAAAGAGAGCTATAATCTAAAAGAATAATTGCAGAGTTTTAATTGAGAAGAAAGCGAGAATTATTTTTTGTCATTTTCAGTTTTTAGCTGTGATGGTCTTCCACTTACGTTAGTGGATCTTGTACGTTCTCAGTTTATCTGGTATGACTTTCCATATATTAAAAGTTGTGGAATTAAAAATTCATGACAAAATGTTTAGATATTTAATGAAATGCTACCACTAAATGCTATGTATTTAGGAATAATTTGAGGTAACAGGTCATTTATTAACATATAGAGAAAAAAAATCCATTTTTAGATTAAAATCTAGTTGTTGTGACTGTTCATAGTAATGCGCATTTAATCTTTATCCATTAAGCACAGCTAGAGTTAGAAATGAGAAGGAAAGTGTATTTTCTTTAAGTGATAATAATTATATTCGACAATCTATTTTCTTCCGTGATATTTATTTTGGTTTTAGGATTAAAAAAAAACCTTGCAGCATTGAAAGGGAAGACTATGAGGAAGCTCAGTTTCCCATTCCTTAAACAAAAGACACCCAACTTGAAAATATATTTATATTTGAATTAATATTTACATAAAGGAAATCCATAATCAGCAGGCTAACCCTGTATTTCCCTGTATTCAGGGAAAATTCATTGAGGTGTACATGGTTATACATATAAAAATTAATTATCTCCAAAATAACCTATTACTGTCTTTGTTGTAGTAACCCTTAAGGTCCAAGCCTTTGTCCTATCTTCTTTGCTTATAGTGTAAATTACACAGTTTGCCTCAAAATGAAAATAATTCTAATTTCACTTAACATGCAAATTTAGAGTTATAAATGACCTTAAATCAGGATACTAGCTGAATACATTTGTTTTCATGAAAAATGAAATGTTTTGTCTCTCTTCTGCCCTTCCCCCAAGCCTTCTTCACAAGATCAGCCTCGGGCTAAAATGGTTTTAAGTAGACAAAATCTGCTGGTAAACACTTACCTTTGACGATATTATTGCCTAATGAACATTACAGAAAAGGGTGTATGCAGTGCAAGTGCCTGTCTGTGGCTGCAACCTACATACAATCCTTGTGCCAAGGACCTACTGCTAGTAAGCAAATATACACAAAAGAGACAGGCCCTTTGATGGTTTAATCCCAAACATACTTAACTGTCACATAGTTAATCTTTTTGATTAAAAATGACTCTTGAGTTCTTCTTGAGCATTTTTATGTTTGTGGATAAAGGAGGAGGTTAAATGTAGTTCTCGTGCTAGTTTGGACTGTTCTTTTTTTTTTTTTCTTTAAAACTATTTCCCTGCCCCTTAGTTCAACGTGACTTTTCCCTCTCCTTAATCACCCCTAAAGAATCCTTAGCCCTGATACTTCTGAAATATCCCCTGTTAGCAAGCAGGTAAAAATACGCTACAGACTTTGCCAAAGCAGACCTCATTGATACTATCAGAGGACTAAATCTACAGGTCAAAACCAAGTGTTTCAAAACAGCTTAACCTGCAGGTTTTACTGTCCTCGAAAAAAGTTTCAAAGAACAACAAACCTTCCATGTTCATCAGAAATCAAGTCATCATTCTTAAAGTTCAACATAAAACTTGTATTTTGCTATTGGTTTTCTCAAACACTGGCAACTTTGATACTGTTTCTATCAAAGACAGCAGAAAGTCAGTCTTGCATATTTTAAATCTATGACTGTTTTAAGCTCTAATGCATTAATGTTTGTGAATAATCTCTTTTTTTAAAGGGTCTTGAGTTCCTTTTGGGATTAGATGGAAGATCTTTCAAGTGTAACACTAAGAAGCAGTCACATTTAGAGTCAGAACTTGTGCTCCGATGGGATATTTTTTGAGCAATATTTCTTTCCACTATAACAGTAGTTTCACTTCACGATGGTTTTATGTTGATTTCCAACTACATTTTTATGTAGTGGGAAAAAAGTTTTTTTTTGTAAAGTGAATGTGCAAGACCTGTTGGAAAAACATTTGTCCTTAGCAACATACTCACAGAATTCAGTATAGTTTGCTCAGAAGTGTTATTTTAGGATGACCTTTACACATATGGTATGATGAATTTTTCTTTTTATTTGATTGTAAAGATGTTATGATCAAGGGGCAAAATAAATATTGCCTTTTTCATCCATAAAAAAGGGAGAGCGACAAATGAAACCATCTTTTTCAAACAACATGATAGCATGCAGAAGTGATGTCTGAGTTTGGAAACTACTATATTTTTAAATTCACAGATACAGCAAAGCCCTAGTGAAACATAAATAAAGATCAATTTTATAGAATCCAAGTAGCAATGCATGCTGTGGAATTCATCCTTTCTCAGGCTAAAGAGGAGAGATATTTATGTTCTTCACTGATAGAACAGTGTATTTACGTTTATGGGAATTTATACATTGTAATAAATTGTTAAGAAAAATTAAAGTTGAGCATTCTGGGGTCAGCAGCATTTCTAACAAGGATGTTAAATCCTAACTTACATTATTTTGAATAATTAGCATAATGTTCTGCAGATCTTTCTAGGTAGCTTACAGGATTTGAATATTCAAATATTTTTAGTTGCATAAGCCATATAATTATGAAATTGTACAGTACGGTTATTTCTCAAGCAATTTGGCAATCTTTTCTTACAGGAATTTACCTTACGTTCATTGTAATAAGAAACAGAAATAGCTTTCTGCTTACCATTCTGGAAAGGATGGAATTCATCATTCTGCCATAAAGACCCTAGAAAGCAAAGAAATTGTTATTAGTTATTATACTCTTATCTGCAGGGATTCTAGCTGCCAAACAATGCATCAGCATCAAAACAAAAAATGAATATATGTGTACAAATCATAGATCAATAGTTTAATGCAGTTCTGAATATAGAGTATGTGTACTTAGCAGGTACTGGATTAGAAAAAATCACAGGCTATTGTGCCTATCTGTATTTAGAACTGTGTGTCAGCTGGAATTTATCTGCATAGTGTTCATAAAATACAGACATGGGATCTTGGCATCCAACTTGTGATTGTGCTTTTGCAAATAAAACCATGGCCTTGCTGTCACTCTGCTATGGAATGGGAGAAAACACAGTAAAAGCATGTGCATAAAGGGTTAAGATGAAAAGAGACAATTAATAAGTGAACTGTTAAAGATTTTCATCTTAACTCCTTAAGAAATCTGTAATATGATAAAAAAAAATCTTTACACAGTTATTAAAATGATTAATCAGCCTTTACATTTTGCTTTAGAAAAAGGTTGCTCGTGGGTTAGAAGTTTGCAATGGTTAGACTGGTGTACTGAGAAAGTACTAAGTGCACCACACACCTCATCAGCATGCTTTAACTGTGATGTGGAAATGAAAGAATGACTACTAGTCAACTCTCTTTTCTTCCTTCTTTTCTATTATTCCTTTCAGTCTGTTTTATACCTGACATCGTAGCTATTCTGTTTTCTTTAGAAAGAAATGAATCACTGCTACCAGTTCCTTTAACTAAAGGCTGAACAGAGAGATATCACTTTCACTCACTATCTACCTAGAGAGGATTTTAACTTTTCTATAACATCTTGTGCTATGTATCCCAGTTGTGCAGTTCAAGAATAAAAAGTTTTCAGGACAATAGGCTGAATTTGGCTATCATTTCTCACATAGAATACAACAAAAATGGCCAGGGTTAGGTACAGAATCTGCCTATATCTGCCTTGTATGTAGTTTTAAGAGTTTTATGCCAAAGAAAGAAGAACACTAAACCACACTTGTTATTCCTAACTATTTTCATCCTTTGAGAAAATTAAATACCAAACTGAACATGCAATGAAGAGAATTAAGGAATTTCATTAAAAATTATGTTTAGAAAATGTCACTATAACCAAGAAATACGGTCACAAACCACTGAGAAAAAAATACTCATCTCTAGGTAGGGCTATTGCCTTTAAAAAGGAAAACCAGAAACTATGATAGATTGATTGCAGGTTCTCACCATAACCACATATGCCACTGAATAAAATACAGCTATTTACAGGTAAGGGAGTGTCCAGATTGAGAAGAATTCCCCTGTATGGTACAGGAGCTATTTCCGTTCAAGGAGTTTACCTGGGGCAAAAAGGGAATTTCCAGGGTGCTCAGTGCTGCAGAAATTCAGACTTAATCTAGGTTGCAGCACAGCACAGGATATAGGGAGCCTGGATAAAACTAATGTAAATTAGAGCAGCCCTGAGGGCTGCTCTAATTTACACAGAGATTCATCGGCCTTGAATCTGAGCATCTACAGAGATGGCTTAAAGCCACTTTTGCTCCATTCTTTGTAGGCTACAACTCCTGCATGGTGCTTCATGCGAGATGTAGCACAGAATATCTCTTTTGCTTCATGTATGAAATGCTGGAAAATAGGGCTCCCCTCAGCTGAAGAAACAGTATTTCACATAAGCTTAAAACGAACCCTTCAACCAATATCTCAGTTGAGCTGGTTCCCACAACACACTGGCTTCTGTGTCCTTCCCAGAGATCCTCACTTCTCAGCCCTCACAGTTTGCAAACTGCTGTTTGGGTGAGGTAGTCACTAATCCGCTGGCCGAATGGGGCTCTTACCTAAAAAATCCATTCAGTTAAGCAG
>NW_009923145.1:19877-24888 GCF_000696875.1 Nestor notabilis
TCCTCCTCTCAGCTTTTGAGTCCCACTCCACCCCCGTTTTTCCAAAGCTATTTGTAAACCAATAAAATGTCACCATTCCATAAACGATCAAAAGTTCTTATTGACTTCAAAGGAACTATGTTCACAAATGGGTAGACTTTGTCTCTAGTTCTTAACTGCTTAAGATTCTACAACATGACTTAAAATGTTGCAAGATATGAACTGAAAATTGTGGGCTTTTTGCCTATCAGCCATGTGTGCAGGCCTCCAGCCTGATACACAAGTTGTTCAATACTTTCACATGAGTATCCCCTTGAAGTCATTGCAGTAATGTTTGTGCTTAAGTGTATGTTTTAATGTTCTGCTAAATCATGGCTTAAATCCTTACAAGGATTCAGATGAGCAGAGCAGCTGAAAGTAAAATAGGTTTAGTGTGACAGCTAATGTGTGAGTTCTTTTTGGACACAAACAATTTTTAATAACAGGTTACTTGCTGGTATATGGAATATGAAGTTATTATTTTAGAAGTGAGTCAAGGCTTCTCCTAGCTTTTGCTTTCACTGGCTGAAATAAATAATCTGAGAGGGTGTGAGTATGACCACCCAGTTCTCAAATTTTAAGAAATGCCAAAAAGTTTTTTATTTCCTTTTTAAAAATCAGATTTGTCCATTAATGTTGTATCTGCTTTCAGTGTTTCTGTCATTAGTATTACAAATGTAAAAAAAACCCAAAAAACAAAAACACCCAAACAAAAAAAAAAACCAGAACCCCAAACCCCCAACTTATTTAGTTCTGTAGTTCCTGTTTGCTCAGTTTCTGAATCAATAAACAAAATCACCTATTTTTAGTCTTCAGATCCTGAAGAGGGCAGCACGTTCTAGATATTATTGAACTATAAGCTTTGAGATGACAGCCCTGGCTTTACTGTACTGTACGCAGAGGAAGGGGGGAATAAAAACTTTGTGGATATTTTGTGTAGAGAGTTCCCATGGTACGCAAAGTCAGCAGAAGTTCTAGGCTGTTACAGACCAAGGTCAAAACTGTGTCTGATTAATAAAGAGAACATTCAAATTACCTACCTGAAGCAATTTAGAAAGAGAGCAACAAAATACCAGCAAGGACTACTTCCACGAGAAATATATTTTATCTTTAACACCATGGATAACTTTTCCTATTGGCAGTGCATTGACTATCAAAACTACTAAAGGGGTTAGATTTAATTATCTCACTTCTTTGCACATTTCATCTCAATTGCTATGGCAACATTCAGTTGCCTCAGCAGCAATGTACACTTTAATCAGATATTTCCTCACTCATTTCTCTGTGCACCACAGCAATGTAGTCAAATTTACAGCCAAACCCTGATGTATCTGATAATGCCTCTTAGGAATTAATGGCTAGGTTTCCCCTGCCCCTCACCCATAGCCACAAATACTTCTAGAGAATTTTGCACCCTAATGACAAAGGCTTTAGGAGATGGAAAGTGTGTCTACTTTAAATCTTCTCCACTTCACTGATTTTATGTTGTTTTCTGCCACCACTCCCTTTCTACATGGCTCCTACTTACTCAGGAACTCTTCCCATCAAGCTATGGGCAGGTCTTTTCGTCCCTGCAGGAACTGTTTCAGGGTTGAGAACAGGAAACACAATAATTGGGCAGACAATATGGTTCCTCCCATATTCCACCCTGCCCTGAAAAGCTTTTTGTTTGATTACTCAGCCGTGATTAAATGCTTCGTCAGAGTACATCATAGTTCTTTAAGCTTCTTGGCCCAGAAATCAGGAACATAGGCTAAAATAAAAGTAATTAGGAGTGATGAGCAGATACTGGGGACTCCATATTGAAATGCAGACAGTAAAAAGAGTCGGGAAGCTAAAAGTACAAAGGGGTTACTAAATTCACATTATAGGAAGTCTTGATATTTCTGACATAGAATATTGTCTGGTTTGAAAACATCACCAAGGTAAAGTGGGAACAGAGAGAAGTTCCTAATGGTGCCTAGCTTCTATGGTGAAAAACACATTAGAAATGCATTAGATAGATTGAATTAGATTGGATTATAGTCAGACATATAAGAGAAAATAATAGACATAAAGCATTAAAACATAATTCTGCATATTCTGAAGATTGTCCTGGAATAGTCAGTTAGTTGATTTTGCTTTTTTGCATGAAAGACAATATTCTACACTGCTTCTTGCTTCTACATTCTTTTTTCATCACTATTCATCTGCTCACATGTAATCAACTATCACAGCTCATTTTCAAATAAGTTCTCGGGTTACTGCTGTTTTTAAAGATTTTTGGAAACCCTGGGTAAGTGGAGAGTTGACTTGGGCCACTCTTGTTTCCAAGAGGTATAATGGAGTCAGAACCACTCTACATCTTGTCAATGACAACAAGGTTTGATCCTTCCCCCAACCATGCAGTATAAAGTCACTCTACAGTTTATTTCTGTGTGAGCCATAGCAGCTTTTCTAGAGGCTTCATAACTCAGGATAATTTAAAAAAAAAACCAAACAACCCACCACCAAAAAACCCAAAACCCACAAAAACATCAGCTTACTAAGAAAATACAGGAAAAAATGTGCCTAGTATGCTTTTCACACATGACAAAGGGTTTAAGCATATATAACATGAAAGTCCATGTTACATGGGGTGTCTCTTGAGGATCCTGGAGACTTTTCCAGCAGAGGTGCTGAAGCCTAACATTTGTGGGCCCATGTCATATGACAGCTCTGTCTCCTAATCCATCGGTGAAGGTGTTATATTTTTAAAGTTCTGAAGGTGTTATATTTTTAAAGTTCTGAGGGAGAAGCTACAAGTCACAGAACCTACAATGCTTTTGCACATCAGTACTTCTGAAGATGTACACATATACCTTTTTAATCAATAGGTCTAATCTTATAAATGAAAACTGTTTATATCTGCAGGGCTGCTCCCAGTAGTTTAAAATAGGTATCTCCCTGTAGCTTTGCATATATATTATAAGCTTTATATATAACTGTACACTGTAAGTTTTAATACTGTGTACAAACATTTGTGCCATAGAGGATGCAAAGATCATTTAAAGTTCAAAGTTAGCAATTCTGTACTAAAATTACCACTTAAAAAACTCCAAAACTTTATACCTAAAGAATCCCATATCCATGCATAGCTAGAGGTTACAAAATGTTTGTAGTATAACTTGTGACCACTTAAAGAACTCATTTAAAAGTTGATTCATGTAACATGGGAAGAGCTATGCTGATTTCCACCATCTGAGAAGCTGGTGCATAGTCTTTATAATAATAATTTTATCATGTTGAAATTATCTATGCCATATATAACTGGAAATCCATGCTGAACAACATATTCCTTGTTTGAATAGTTCATAAACTGGAGACTTTCATAAAAGATATTGCAAAAACCCCCACAGAAAAGTGCCTTGTCATCAAAGGATACTTTTTGGACCTTCTGGGTTTTTACTGCAGTACAGAAAGGAGGAAATTTGACTCTATTCTTTATGGGCTCAAAGGCCATATGAAGAAAGATGCATGGAACAGAAATAATCAGAAAATATGGAAATGGGCAGTTATTATGTGTTCCTCTGTGCACATTCCTGTTGAATTTGTTAATTTTATGAATTTATGAGATATAATTGAGTTAAAGGTTGATATATTTGGGATTATTTGTGTATATTTCTAGTATAAATATTCCAGTTCTGGACCATATTTTCCTATCCTTTGATTCTTGTCTAGAATTATATGAAACACGTACCCAACAAATATTAGGAATAAATTACCTATACAAAAAAACCCCAGACTTGTTAAAGTATTTTGAATTTCATCAAGCACTTCACTTGTTTGTGCTTATTTGTAATAATCAAACGTTAAACATTTTCGAAACAGTATTTTGGTGAGGGTGTGCTTTCCACAGGGAACAATAGAGTATAATACAATGTAATCTCTAAACTAAGGCATGCCACACGGTTCCATAGGGGACACACTGTTCTTACTAGATTTCTTATCAGCAGTTTATAAATTTTTGCCATGGGTCACCTTTAATTTTCAGTAATGGTTTGTCTCCTCCCCACCTTTCATTCCTCTCCGAGTAAGCTTTTCCTTAATCTCTGTTTTAACCTAACCCCACCCCTTCCCTCATTTTAAGTATAATAAACTACATTTTTTATAACCTACAAGAATTCACGTCAGCAATCCAGCAGGGCCCCCCTTCCCTCCGGCACCAGCAGTGCTCCTGGCATCCTGCCACTCACTGCCCAGCACCACCCTGCTCTCTGCAGGCGCCTTCTCCAAGAACTGCTGCACTCCAGGTATCCATTGCAGAGCCTCTTCCCAATCCACCAAACCAGACATTTTCCTGGGAAAACCGCCCGTTTCTCCTGACCCCAGCTTTTTGCAGCCTGAATGTTTTGCCTCAGGAGGAGGACATGGAATCTGGCACCAGGTAGCTGCTGCAGCTCCATTTTTCATACAGTTGCCAATGAAGGGAGAAATTTGTGTGTCAGAGAGACAGGGTAGCATGACAGGAAAATTCAAAAGCCAAGTAAAGCTCTCCAGAGTTTCATTTTTTTGATTCCCACTTCCAGGTGCTCAACATATTCTCCTTCTCCCTCTCCCCAGGGTAAAAACTCACTGCTTGGTATATTGTTTGGAACAATTTCTGCTCAGTTTTCTGGTTGGTTAGTTTCAACACTACTTGATTTTAGAGAACCTTTCTATAAAGCCTTATCAATGCAGACTCCATTTCCCTTGTTTATAGAAGTGACCATATTTTATTTTTTTTTAGAGCTCAACCAAGCTGGAGAGTGGAACTACTACAGAGGAGGCACTGCTCAGTTTTTACGTGTTATGCACACACACACACACACATATGTATATACAGAATTTATGTATGCTCTTACTGTAGCACTTATACTCCCTAAAGGTATTATTATGTTGTTAGACAAATTAAAATTAAACAAGAGGTAAAAGTGCATTTGAACTGAAAACTGTTAAGAAATGCCTACAGGCATGACAAAAGTGAACAGCAGGA
>NW_009923145.1:24919-67434 GCF_000696875.1 Nestor notabilis
GTGTCTAGGAGTTCCTCTGGGCCAACTGCCTGTACTCCCATTTCTGCTGCAGGAAATGCAATTAAGAAAAAATAAAATCATAGGGGTGTTGTGATTTCCACAAAATGACAAGCACTTTTTTTTTGTCTGCTTTCAAGATAAAAATGGAGGAAATTTCTGTCAAACTTTTTAAGCTACAGGACTGAATGGAGAGGGATGGTGGGAATACATAACAGAAGCGCCCAGAAACAGTAAACCAGAGTTTTACCCAGGTCAGAAACGTGGTGGCAGGTAGTTTTGCTAACAAGCACATCTAATAACATCTGGAATTGGTGAAGTATGTGAGATCAACTTGGAGAACTTTTCTATAAAATAATCTGCCCTGATACAGTACTTCTTAAACTAAATGCAAAAGAGGCCCTTTTTTTGTACAGGTCCTCTGTATAGGGGATTGAATGAAATCCCGTATAGAATACCTGAGATGTGAAGAACTGACATTACCGAAGGTCTGCATATGGAGATCAAAACCACAATCATAAAAAACAGTGGTAGTAGTATGTGTTAAATGCATACTAAATTTGGATTTGTAAATCACATTTTATGCAGGTGCAAATGGAGGCACTCATTAAAAGTGAAGGTGAACAAACTGAATAGATCATTCATCTTTGTGGGTAAAATTGTTAGGTTTATAACTTCCCTTCATTCAAACATCAATACAATGTATGTCACAGTGGAAGAATTTGCTGTATAAATTATGACATGTGTTGCAATGAAAAAGAGTAAGACAGCTCAATATCCCAGTCACATAATTAAATAAGGAATTGTACTCTAATCAGTTGATTTGGTTATTTTCATGACAGTGTTATCCAACATTTCTGACCATGACAAAGCATCTTTGTCAACTGAGAAGTGTTCAAAAATCAAAGAGCATCTGGACCTGGAGACATGAAGGCACAGTAGGAAGGAAGATTTAAAATATAATTGTGTCTCATTTCTACAATATTGTAATCCCAATGGTACTACTGGAAGTACTCCCAACTTGCATCAGGACAAAAGAAAGCATCTCTTTCTCTGATTCTACGTACTTGGAAACTATCTTACTAATGGCTATATTTGTAATCCAGCTTGTATATCAAGAAAGGAAATATGTGAAAATGAAAACAAAAGAAATATTGATGCATGCATCAGAATAATAGAACAAACAGGGATGTGGCTTTCTGCTGGTGAAAATGGAAATTAATCTTCTTTTCTGCTTTGAGCACTTTGGCTCTAAGCTCAACTCTTATAATCTAATTGGTGCATCATAGAATCAGTTAGGTTGGAAAAGACCTCCGAGATCATCAAGTCCAACTGCAAACCTAACACTGCCAAGTCCACCACTAAACCATGTCCCTAAATGTCACATCTACACACCTTTTAAATCCCCCCAGGGATGGTGACTCCACTACTTCCCTGGGCAGCCTGTTCCAATGCTTGAAAACCCTTCTGGTGAAGAAATTTTTCCTAATATCTACACTAAACCTTCCCTGGCATAACTTTCCTCTTGTCCTATCACTTGTTATATGGGAGACTGACACCTACCTCACTACAACCTCTTTTCAGGTAGTTGTAGAGAGTGCCAAGGTCTCCCCTGAGCTTCCTTTTCTTCATAGAATCATAGAATAGTTAGGGTTGGAAAGGACCTTAAGATCATCTAGTTCCAACCCCCCTGCCATCAGCAGGGACACCACACACTAAACTATGTCGCCCAAGGCTCTGTCCAGTCTGGCCTTAACGCCTCCAGGGTTGGAGCATTCACAGCTTCCTTGGGCAACCCATTCCAGTGCCTCACCTCCCTCACTGTAAAGAACTTCTTCCTTATATCTAACCTGAAGTTCCCCTGTTTAAGTTTAAAGCCATTACCCCTTGTCCTACCACTACAATCCCTAATGAATAGTCCCTCCCCAGCATCCTTGTAGGCCCCCTTCAGATACTGGAAGGCTGCTCTGAGGTCTCCACGCAGCCTTCTCTTCTCCAGGCTGAACAGCCCCAACTTTCTCAGCCTGTCTTCATACAGGAGGTGCTCCAGTCCTCTTATCAACCTCGTGGCCCTCCTCTGGACTTGCTCCAACAGCTCCATGTCCTTCAGACTAAACAACCCTGGTTCCCTCAGCCACTCTTGTAAGACTTATTCTCTAGACCCTTTAAAAGCTTTGTTGCCCTTTGGCAATTGTTGCTCCAGCAACAAAATGTCTTTCTTGTGGTAAGGAGCCAAAAACCAGACACAGTATTTGAGATGTGGCTTCACCAGTGCCAAATACAGGAGGATGATCACTTCCCTAGGCCTGTTGGCTGCACTATTTCTTATACAGGCCAGTATGCTATTGGCCTTCTTGGCTGCTTGGGCACACTGCTGGCTCATGTTCAGCCAGCTGAACCAACACCCCCTGGTCCTTTTCCGTTGGATAACTTTCCAGATGCTCCTCCATAAGCCTATTGTGTTGCATGGGGTTGTTGTGACCCAAGTGCAGGACCCAGCACTGAGCTTTGTTGAACCTCATTCAACTGGCTTCAGCCCACTGATCCAGCCTGTCCAGATCTCTCTGTAAAGCCTTTCTCCCCTCAAGCAGATCAACACTCCCACCCAAACATATGATGTCATCTGCAAACATATTGAGGATGCACTTGATCTCCTCATCCAGAGCATTGATAAAGGTATTAAAAAGAACTGGCCCCAATACTGAGCCTTGGGAACACCACTTGTGACCAGCCATCACCGGCCTCCACCCCCCTGCCCCAGCCTGTCCAGATCTCTCTGTAAAGCCTTTCTCCCCTCAAGCAGATCAACACTCCCACCCAAACATATGATGTCATCTGCAAACATATTGAGGATGCACTTGATCTCCTCATCCAGAGCATTGATAAAGGTATTAAAAAGAACTGGCCCCAATACTGAGCCTTGGGAACACCACTTGTGACCAGCCACCAACTGGATTTAACTCCAGCAGCACTCTTTGGGCTCAGTCATCTAGCTATTTTACCCAGCGAACAGTACACCCATCCAAGCCATGAGCAGCGAGTTTCTCCAGGAGAATGCAGCGAGAGAGTGTCAAAGGATTTACTAAAGTCTAGGTAGACAACATCCACAGCCTTTCATTCATCAACTAAGTGGGTCACCTTGTCATAGAAGGAGATCAGGTTAGTCTAGCAGGACCTGCCTTTCATAAACCCATGCTGGCTGGGCCTGATCACCTGCTTGTCCTGTATGTGCTGTGTGATGGCACTCAAGATGATCTGCTCTATAACCTTTCCCTGCACTGAGATCAGACTGAGAGGCCTGTAGTTCTCCAGATCCTCCCTCTGTCCCTACTTGTAGATGGATGTCACATTTGCTAACCTCCAGCCAAATGGGACCTCCCACTTAGCCAGGGCTGTTGATAACTTACTGAAAGTGGCTTGGTGAGCACTTCTGCCACTTCATGAATACTAAATGCAAGTAGCTGAGATTCATATATTTTTTTGTTATATGAAACTAAACAATTTGTATAGGTGAGAGTATTTTTCCTTCAGATTAGAGCTCTGTGAAACAAATACAACCTTAAATCAAACAATAGCCTCAAAGACATTTGACTTTATAGGGCACTTCCATGCTTAAAAGTGCTGATGTAAAATGCGCTGGTTTTGTTCAACAGATCTGCTCGTTGGACCAAATCCAGATTCCAAGTTATTGGGAGAGACTTTTACTTCTGGATCAGGCCCCTTGTGTATATTCACATTCATGTATGATTACTTTAGTGGAAAAAGTGTTTTTATTCCCACCTCTGATGGAGTGAACTGAATTCTCTTTTGGCATTACTTACTGTATCAACAATGAGATTTATGCAGTCTCAGTGCATTTAAATTCTGTGCTATACTAAAACTGAACTATCCGAATGAAAGGTAGCAGAAAAACTGCTAATGTTTAACTCGAGTATCTTTAGTAATAACAGGATGCATGAGACGGGAGGAACCCAGCTTGGCCTTTTGCAGCCCATTTGAGTTTTCCAAGTTTTGTAGTTAAAAGCTGTAACAGGTATTTTTATTAGCGAACTGAGAAAATTAGATAAATCCTCTGAGACTTAAAGCATGTGGAAACCTGTTCTGCCATTCTAACAAAGTCATTTTTCATGATGCAACTGCACTAAAACAGTTCCTTTTGTGAAACAATTCAATTGTTAAATTATTTTTGCATATGAGTAGAACACATTTAATAAAATTCACTTGTACCCTTTTTACACGTTCACATAATAAACACTCTGCTTGCACTATATCCTTGTTGCTTTCTTTGGCAAAATTTGGTGTATACTGTGGGTTGATATTTTGTTTATTACTTGCAATATTTTAAAGAACATTTGTGGAAAGGATATAAAAAATATGGTGCATGTGCATATTATAGCTGAGACTGCCAAAGGAGCATGGACAACTTAGACCCCTAGTCCTGATTGAAATTCCATGGAAGGCAGGCTCCTGTGGCAATCCCAGACTATGTATAGAACAGAATTTCTCAGCATTTATTCAGGTATGCACCTTAAAGCAAAACTTCAGTGTGATCAAGTACCGCACACATAGTAATGAGCTTTGCAATTTCCTGAATAGCTTTTATGAGGGGGGCTCATGACTCCGTCTTTCTCCTCCCTTTGCTCTTTATGTCCTGCTTTCTGTTTTCCACTCCCTTCTTCTTAAAGCCTAAGTCCATCAACCTGATGGACTTAGCAGGAACTGGGGTCATCATGGTGATCAATGACTTGGGCGGCTGAGCATTCAGCCATTGATCACTCTGAATAGATTCATATATCTTAGGCATGCCATCACAAGCAGCTGCTTCTACTTAGCTTGCCAGCTTTCTGTCACCTCGAGGATTCAATGAAGTTCAGAGGCAGTGTGAGAAGGTTATATAATTCTGTCAAGAGATCATGTCTTTGATTTTTTTCATCTCTTAGACCTACATGTCTACCCTTTGGGGGTCTATCAGACTGAGAACTTCCAATATATTACATACCATAACACAGCAGCATAAAGAATGCTATATAAAATATATAAACCTTTTTCCTTTGAACAGAATAGCAGGAGCCTTCACTCCCTTCTTTTATGAAAGAACATTACCTAATGCTGAAGAGAAACCACAGCTGTATTCATGTGTGCACGCACATGCTTTGCTTGTAATTTGAAACACATTCTCATAAAACTTTCCGATGTTATGTTATCTAGTGTTCCTTCTCCCTCTTATATTTAAATATTCTGTGCCCAATTTGTAAGAGTAAAAAGTAACTTTAATCACTTGGATAAAATATTCATAGTTTAACAACTTTACTGGGAAAATAAAATATACTTTACCAAGTCATTAAAAGGACACTGGAAGCTTGAATGCCACTTTCTCATCTAAAAACTTGTCACACAGTGTAGCCGACCTTCTTTTGCTCTATTTTTTTTCTGTTTACTTAGCACAGGTAGTTTGTGCTCTGGCTCACATACATACACTGAAGTACAAAGCTGCCAGAATTTTGGATGTTGCTACTTCCCAGCTTTATGCCCTGCCCCTCCAGTGGAAAATCAAAATCCCATTGACAGACCAGAAGATTAGGGCAAATGCTCTTTCACTGGCAGTTTAAATTAACAGGCAACGTGAATGTAGGTGGCTCAAGTACAGGCACATGCTTCTCTCTCTTGTCCCTGTAGGTTGACAGTAATTTCCAGCAGAATTGTAAGATGGACAGCTGTGAGCATGAATATCCGAAATCATAGCAGTTACATCTGGCAGAGCTTGTCTGTCAAAGACCCATGACTGAAAGGTTGGTTGGCAACACGGTCTCTGCAGGCAGGGGTCTGCTGGAGAGAGGCGCTGGAAAGCTCAGGCCCAAAAAACCACTCCAAACAACAGGCAGCAGCCAAAGAGTGAAAATAACTGCAGCGCACAGGACAAAGAAATGTTGTAGTAAAGTCCTAATTAAAAGTTTTAAAATAGTGGTAAAATGATTCATAGGACTCAGGCTGACTATATCCACTGGGCTGAGTTCCTGTTGCAGAACAGGATGGGAGGGAGTAAATATGAAAGTGTTCATGATTAATACTGATGATAATGATAGTAATATTCTCTGGTCTTCTAAATGATGCTTCCAAACATTCACAGAGAAAAAAAATTATAGACATTTTCTAGGAATTAGAGAAAATCCTCCAACATTCGAAAGGTTTTTTTGTTTCATTTTTTTTTAATTGGTCATCTCAAAAAAATTCAAATTGACAGTGTCCCTTTTAATGATACACTTCAAAGCTTTATGAAATCTCCTTGTCAAATGAGGCTACTACTTTAACACATATTCAAAAATGTGTATGCAGCTTGAAAATAGATTAAACAGCCAGAAAAAGAGGCCATATTCTGTTATATGAATGCAGTTCCAGGGCTTTAATGAATCTGCAGAATTTAACCATAAACATGGTACATAAATTAAATTGATTTACTATGCAATCTGCTACTTAAAAAACAATGAAATAAAGACTTAAGGCTTCCTATTCCACCATCTTGCTGTTTTTATACTTTATCATAATAAAAAAGTGAAAAAAAGTGGTATCTTTCAATATTGCAGGATCCCAGATTAGCTTTTCACATAAACCAGGTGCAAGCTATTAAGAATATGCTTCCCCCTTTTTAAAAAAACCCTTCTTTCTCTCTTTTGTTTATAGCCTTTCAGTTAAAAAGGAAAGAAATGTCCAAACTAATCTATACAGTTTGGTATTTTTGGTGTCTGTCTTGGCTATCTGGATGCATCAGCTCTCTCCCTGAGTACTCAGTACCTTGTAAGGCCCATTTGAGGTTCCCATTAGAAGATACAAAATTTTAATAGAAAGTTATGGCAGTAATTTTAAACACAGTAATTTTAATTGAAACTAAAACAATGCAAACACATCTTTCCATGATATGTTTGGTATAAACCATTTCAAAGCCAAATCCATCACTTGGACTAAAACTAAGGTGACATTGTCACTTTAAATCACAACTCTGTATTTCAGCAATTGGCATCTCATGAAGTGGTTGTGCCACTTGAAAAATATTCAAGGACAATATTAAACAACTACAACCTTCCTAATGTTATTTAAAAGAAAAATCAGGTTTCCCATCTCTTTAACGTCTTTGCCTCTTCAAATACTGTTATTAGCATTCTTTTTCACACATCCTCCTTCCTCCCTTTCTTTCAATTTTAATTATTTTTTTTTCTTTCTAAATTAATCCTTTGTTTGAACTATTACTTTTGAGAGACAAGAAAAGTTGTACAACGAACAGCTGAATGTTCGCCAGTTTGCTTTAGGTCTTTTCATGCTCCTTTTCTGAAGATAGATCCTACAAGGTGCTGAGCATCAGGCAACTCACTAAAAGTCGAGGGTGCTGAGAATATCTAGAAAGAGCTTAGCATATTGCAGGATCATGCCTTGCATAGCAAGTTCTCCAAGTGATGACTATTTATGTTTCACTGAATAGACTTAGCATAAATTTTAACATCCCTGATACGATTGGGGTTTTTTATGGGCAATAAGGAGGTATTTTTCATGACCGTATCACTCAGCACTTCGAGAATGAAGCGTGTAGCAATGCCACCCAAAAAGTCTGGCAAGGAACCAGATGTCACAGTTACAAATGCACAGAAAAATTGAATACATTAGAGGCAATTACAAGGTATGTAAGATCTTCAGTGCTGAGAAAGCATCCAGATCACTGGAAGTCCTGTCTTAATCAAATAATAATTCTAAACAAACTTATACACAATCACAAAGAAATCACATAATCTAAGCATGAATGACCCCCAAAGTACTATAACCTTTGTACTGTTTTCACCTGGGCTGTGGGGTTTCTATGTCACAGGTGCAGCATTAAGGAATATTGTAAATATACATCCTAACTAATCTTTTTAATTAAACCCAGTAATGTTAACCTAAATTTCTTATAATTTTTCAATCACAGATAGTACACATATTTGCTATTTTTCTACTTCTCACAGACAAACATTTATGATTTCTGACACAGATGCAGTAAATAGCCACAGAACCCGTAGCTGGGCCTGAGTAGTGCCCGTATGGTTCAAATCTGACCTGTGCAGGGCACTGTGCTGGGAAGGCCCACTGTACCCTTTCTGCTGGCTGCCTTACACAGCCAAGACTGCCGCAGCTCTGTGGAGACTGCTCTCTCACTTACACAGTGGTGTTGTGACATGGTAAGTCCCTGCAGGATAGAAACTCATGCAGTTCAGAGTTATCTTGAGTTAACTTTAGTAAAGGTGTATTGAAATCTTTGTGGTTAAAAGCCATATAAATTTTCTCAGGCTTATCCTTGATAGATGAAAATTATGTTTATGGATATGTGTTCACATTTCCATCTATCCCAATGACAACATAACCCACAGATATATTGTTTCTTTTTCACTTCAAATGTAGACAGTAAGATTATACCTAATATACCTATACATGTCAATATAATGCAGTGAGTTTACACATAGTGCTCTAGCTACACAATAACTTCTTATAATACAGAATATGAAAAATCCCCAAGCATTTAAAGATTAAAACCTCGCCCTCTTGTTGAAACCTGAAACCTGAATCAAACAATCCCTCCTGATGACAAAAGGATACAGACAAAGACATATTGCAGAAACAGAGTGCATATGGGCATTACGAGAAGCTGAAAAATTTGTATATGAAATGAGGTTTGAGATGTGGTTTGCCTAATACAAAAAAGGCTCTGCCAGTTATTTGTTAACTCCATGGGAAAATCTCAAGCAAGCAAAGAACCTTTACAAATATAACTTAAGAAGTTTCCATTTGCTGCATATAGCAGGTACACAGCAAGGCCTGCAAACTAGACACAGTGCTATAAGCTTCACCCTGAATACCTGTAATCAGCTAGGGTATTTCCAGGGAGCTCTTGGTAAACGTTGTGCTGATGATAGACTCCCAGTAGTTTGCCTGGCAATAATTTGTTTAGAAAATGTTAGCAGTATGTTTCCATTCAAGAATAAGTATAACCCTTATATAATTACAGAATAACTTTCCTTTGGTTATATCCCTTCATGATTCTATACCAAATAACATTCATTAACCCTATGTATCATAAAAATCTATTAAAGTGTAGCAGTGTTGACTTTCAAGGCAGAAAAATAGCGAGCATTTATTCTGAGTCTACACAGCTAAAGAGTTAAGAAATACTAGACCAGTAAGAAAACAAAAACAAAAACAAAACAGGAAAACAAGATTGTGAAAAGCTATTGCTCCCAAAAAAATTCTTACTCCTTTTGAACTAATCAGCTTATATAAGAAAATATCAGCAAAACCCCTTCAAAATTTACTCTGGTTTAGCAATTAAGAACAGCTGTTCCTAATCATACACATTTTGTTTCTGTTTTGTTGTTTTCTGTCTGGCTTTCCAAACATAAACATATATGCATATAATTTCTTTGAGTTTCGTATCTTCTTTCATCACATCTCTTACTTCCAGTTTTGTTTCTGGACATAATTTCTGCCAGTGGTGCTTTGCATACTTCAAGGTTTCAACAGCTTAGACCTGAGTATTATATTTCCCATTTATCATTTACACACATAAAAAAAGAAGAAAATTATACTTCTAAATAGAAAACTTCTTGGGGTCTTACTGTATCCATAAGCTTCTCTTTCCATACTTAGATTGGTCTGCCATAATCTCTCAGACTTTCCTATCATTAACCTCTTTACTGTCCCGTAGTCTGCCTTCTTTCTGCCATGTTTACCAACTGCCTCAATAGATTTAAAAAAAAAAAAAAAAAAGAACCTCTTTGATTAAAAAAGGTACAACCAGGTTAAAGAATGTTCTATTTTGGTTTAGCATCTTAACTTGTTTTTGATCAGTTTAAGCAAAATTGAAAACAGACACTTGGAGATCAATGCAAGAACATCAAAAAAGGGATTTGAAAACAGTTTTGTACAATAGTAACTCACATTTTTAATGAAAATATCTAATTCCTGAGTAGACATATACTTAATAATAAATAATATGTCTTTTGTAGTGTATTCTGTATGTAGATCACAAAGCACAATTAACTGAAAAATCAGTTAACTGAAATTTCATAGAACGGGCACCACTGAAAGGTAAAATGGTGCTCAGCCATTAAGTCAGGTACAAAACCTGAAACTCTACCACCCTGCTGCTCTATTCAGTTGCCAACACTGTCTCCTTCCTGGGTAGGTTTTCTTCATGGAATTGCTGAGGATACTGAATAAGACAGGAATTAAGAGGATATTTAAAACCGTATTCTGAAGTGACTGTCGAAGTGGCCTATTTAAGGTCTCTCAGTACATTGTCAAACTAGTTGAATATGGAAGCTCAACATGAAACTCAACTGGATGAATATGGGAGCTGAATGCAACAAATGCCCTAATTATGTCTGATTTCTACAACTTAATGCTTATTGAAACTTTATTTTGTCTATTCCATGGAACAAAACAATCTAGAAACTTTGCAGATAAAGCTAAATTAATATGCTTGGCTGGGATCTTAGGACAGAAGGTTATTCAAAATGCTGTTATAAAACATATTTGCTTAAAGTTATGAAATCACTGGCAAGTCTGAGATCATACTGTGTGAACATCAGATTAGGGCAAATTCACTGATAATTTCAATGTTTTAATGATTTTCTGAAGTTTGGTGGAATTTTTAATAGATTTGCTGTATTTTTCTGGGTTGTTTCTTATAATGTTGTATATTTCAGTTGTTATCCATAAGATGCATACTGTGGTTTTATGATTCGCTCTCCTTCCCCTACATCCCCTTTGCTTCCCTGAAACTGACATAACACATGTTCTATCAGCAGGAGAAGGTTCTGGTCCTTTTTGAGCCTTCCTATTTTTTAATAGTCATTTGGCATCAGCATGTATCTATATACATCAGCAAAAATTTTCTTTTACCTTGTGAATTTCAGACATTATTTGGTCACCTTTTCTGGAAAGACACCAGATTAGTTTGTTCTATAGATGGTCCACAGCGGAGTTCTCTTTTTGAATAACTTCCTAATAAGTAAATGAAAGTACTGGTCTCCACTGATTGAAAGTGCCTCCATCAGTGTACAAAGGCAGACTAAGAAGCCTTTTCATATTTTGTCTGATCTCAGGTCATTGAATTGATTCTTTATATAATGCTGAATAGACTTCAAGATTCTGTAATTAACATTCAGGGTACTGCTAGTACATGATCTTAGCACTCTCTATATTACGGAAGCAATTACTTCTTTTTTCTTGTGCACTGCTTTAGCTAGATGTTCCAAAGGTTTACCAAAACCTGCATGGTTTTGCCCTCTGTGCTCTGAAATTGCCCTATCAATGGAATTATTTCCCTTTAGAAATCAGACCATGAAAACACATTCTTTTAAATAGCTAACTAGAATGCTGTTTTGCAAATTGTCTCACAATTAGCTTAGATGTTATTTTAATTTATTGTCTTACTGCTTTTCTAAGGAACTCCAAGATTCTTAAGAATATGCCAGGTTTACATGGGGATGTCTTTTTTTTAATAATTGTAGTTATCGTTATGTGTCATTAAAATACCTGAAGTGCTTCAAAATAACGTTCATAAGAATTTAAGAGTAAATTACACTAAAGATGAGAGCACCTTAAAGGGTGTAATTTAACAATACACAAAATAAGGAAAGCACAACAAAAAATTCTCGTATCAACTCAAGTTCTGAAAACCTGTATTGGAGCCAAGATACCTGATGTCTTACCTAAACTTCCAAGAAATCCATTTTCAAACACTAAAATGTTAAAGATGGAGGATCTACCTGCAGAAATTTTTCTTTAGGGGCTCAAACCAGAGTTTTACGGCATTGAATTAGCATTTTTGATAGGGATTTCACATTAAATTGACCTTTCCTGCAAAAAATACCTGTAAGGAGCTGCTAACCCTGCCTTGACCTGCTCTACGTCCCAAGGCTATGGAGATGTAATATACTGTTTTCTTCCTTGTCTGCAGCAGTTTTCCCAGCCAATATAATTCAAATGCATATTGGCAGCAGTGAGGGAGGCCATGGGATTAAGTGGGGAGAAGGAAGGAGTAAGAGAAACCTACTTTAATCCTGATTGAGCCACTCAGGGAATGGGTGACTCTGAGGAACTGCTTGGCTTCCTTAAAGCATCATCCAGTCTACTGGGCTGGGTAAGAAGCCGTGCTTTGAAAACCATGGCCATAGCATGCAAGTTAAGCACTAGGTGTAAATAAATGAAAACAAGTCTCTTTTTTTGTAAAATGTTTCTAAAGAACATTGTTAATGAGGCAGCCAGGTCTCAGGAAATGCAGTTAATTGTACTCCGCAGATATAAAAGCAGTGACGGATCCCTTCCTTTCTGAGCATAGGTCTATCATGCCGCTAAAGCTCTCAGACTCCTGCAGGAGTCTGATGATTGTTTACCATAGCCAGACTGGAAAGGTTGCCTATCCACCAGTGATTGAGCCCCAGCAGCACTGGCCTTTCAAACAGAAAGAGGCTGAGAAGATATTTATAAATTAAGCAGCCTTCTGTTCCTTGAGGGAAGCGCATCCTTAAGCTGAAATATGGGTAGGATGCTGCTAAACACCCTGCCTCATAAGAGTCTCTTCTCGGGGATGAAGTGTAAAGAGTCTCTTCTTTGGTGGAAAGTAAACAAAAAGGTATATAAATATAACACATTTTAATAAAATGCAATAAAATGCATTTTGATACTGATAAAAGTATGGTCAAAGGTTCAGATAAACTTACTGCATCAATTATATAGTACTTGTGTACTGAAGAATACAGTTAAATAATGGTGTTTTTCAGAAAATACTTCAAAGACAGCAGAGAACTATATGGTTCTGTTCATTTTTGATCTTCACAAAGCATAGTTATTTTTGGAAAGACAGGTGCTAAAAATATTAATGTTATTGGATGGAGCTGCACAGTTTACAGTAATCGCTATTGGAGTCTGCCTGGTGATTGGCTGCCAATATTTTCACATGAGAATCGCCTCAAAAAATCTGCTCTTTAGCCTCTACTAAACCAAAAAAAATACAGAGAATTCGGGTGAAGACCTGGAAAATAACATTGTTTCCTTTACGGTGAAAACCACTGCAGTTATAGAGCTAACACACTGGCTCTGTGTCTCTATATTCTCTGAAAATAGAGTTCGCTTTGGACTGAAGTCCTCCAGTAAAATAAGATGCTCTCTTACCAGCTGTACAAAGTGGGGAAGTGACATCACTCTGAAAATAAATATAGAAATGGGTTTTTTGGAAATATTTATACTTTGTTCATGGATAAAGTGCTGAATGTACAGCCAAGGAGAGCCTACTGCTCAGCTTGCACCACTTGAAAAGGGGAAAGTTTTTAAACTTGCAAAGATTCTCACTCCAGTGACTTTTTTTTCTTTTAAAATAACTGACTCTTGACATAACCTTGTCTATTTTAAAGACCAAACATTTTCCTTACTCCCAAGTGCTTTGCAAGCCTCAGGGATATATTGTCCCTGGCAAAACTGAGACAGCAGTATCCTGGGAATGGGTGATTTCCATTGGGGACAAGGAAATCGCTCCAAACCACATTTCATTCTGGTTACAGCATTTTAATGAGATTTGCAAGCCTTTCTGAGACAGACACAAGAAATATTCAGCACCAAACCCTCAAACAGAGTGCTGAAAATTATTCTAATATCTCAGCAGACAATGGATCCTAGGATACAGTTTTGCTGTGATGTTTCTTACATTATAATTAATGGTGACTAATTAAGGCGTGACTAAGTATTGACCTCCCAGTTACTTCTGAAAGAAGCTGGATGACTGGAAATACCTACCAGCATTTGAAAGGAGCTTCTCCTCAATTGTTTCCTGGAAAACAGCTTTCAAAAATCTTTTTCAATAACTTCCAACCCCTTCATGATATGGATTTCAATTTAATCATGAGAGCTACCCTTATTGTAATGAACACATAACATCCTATGAGAATATGAGCAAGTATTTAAACGGAAAATAATGAAATCATAGCTAACTATAACTTAATGTGCAATGAGTGTATATATGTGAATGCAAATGAAAGCACCATCATCTATCTCTCTATGATCACGCCTCAGTCACAATAGTTTGCTTGCAGACAGTGTTGCATGGATCCAGATATTGCATTGCCTCGACTTAAGAGTGAAAAAACAGCTTACAGAGAATAGTTTCTGTGACACCACAAGGATAAAATAATAAAGGGTCTAAAATGACTGTTACAATAAATAAATGGTTAAGAAGCAAATCTTTAGGGGAATGTGATTCAGATTGTGCTATTTTTTCAGTTTACACATTTTGAATTAATGTAGCATAAATTATGTTGCATAAAACAATGACAATACAGGAATTCTACCCATGGAAATTACTCATCTGTCAACCAGTGTCAGGTACATTTAGAAGCACATGCATTAAGTTCTGCACTGTAAGTTCAAATTGTTTTGTACGTGAATAATGCTGGTTGGAAAATGAAAAAAGATGAGATAAGGAAACTTTGGGATCTTTCTGCACTGACTTTTCTTTGACCCAAGAAAGAACAATGAATGTTTGCTTTCCCTTGGAAGGGGTGCCGACAAGGCTACACAAACAAAGAAGTAGAAGTTCAGCTGGTGCAAATTAGGACAGTCACATTGCCTTAATGGAACTGCATCCTTTCCACTAGCTAAAGATGTGGTCAAAAATATTAAAGGTTCCACTGTTATATTTTTTTTTCAGTACAAGGATCAATCGTGAATCCTTCCACAAATCTTCAAACAGAGCTTTTTCCAAGCAATGATTTTGTACATCTAAATCTGATTTTCTGCAGTGTTTTTGAATGGCCCAAAATAGTTGACTGCTCTCATAACAGCGCTTTCCTGCAATTGGCTTCTGCATGATCTTGTTGATTCTGTAGTAGTGCAGCAAAAAAACCCCAAAACAATCCATAAAAAAATTTGGCAGCCCTTTCAGTTCCTTCTCAGTTCACTGCCACTCATCAGTAATGTTCAAGGGGGCCTGGCCATGCACAGCCATATGCTTCCTTCATTCCTTCTCTCAAAAACTAACTGCAATGTCATAAAATAAGCAGACAAAGGCCAAGACTGCATTTACCTCAACAAAAAGGCTGTACTGTCTTTTTAAGAATTCCTTTTAGATGGAGAAACAAGTACTGTCCATATAAAAGCATATTAAAAAATTAAGGTTGATCATAGAAAGAACAACATCTGCCAAATCATCCAAAGATATATCTTCTACATAGGTCTGAAGTGAAGTGATACCATATTTGCCTGGAAATTGATCTTTTTTTTAAAACAGATAAAGCAAGCTTGTAGTAGCTTGTCATTCTCAACTTTGCTATTAGTGTCAAGTAAACTCTGCCCTTGTAAATCCATTGATGCCATAGGTTTCTGCGGATCTCTATAAATGAGCGCAGAGTTCAGCACAGTGGCTAAATGGGCAGACTCAAAGGATCCTGGTGTACAGTTCTTGGACACTGCTATTGTTTCCCTATTAGAAAGTCCAGGAGTTTTCTAATGCTATTATTTGGATAATGCATTTGGGAAGAGAGCCAAAGGACTGCTCTCCTACTGGCTCTTGGGAAGTCCGGTACTCCAATAGAAATCAATAGAGCCCAGTGAAGACAAAGGAAACCAAATGAAGATTTCTGTTAGTGGCTGTATGACTTCTAAGCTTACATATGTTCTGCCATAGTAGCTTGGTTTTACACTTAAATTGAACACCAACACTGTTAGAGAGACTATAACAAAGAAAAGCTTATGAGAAGAAATGTAAGAGAGAATAGAATAAAACTGATACGAAGACTGCAACAATAATAAGGAAATGAATAAGCAGAACTGGGAGAGTAAACTGACCAGGAAAGTGAGAAGGGTCTCGTGACCAGATGTGGACACCAGGGTGGATCCATCAGAACAAAAAGGGAGACTGACCTGTTATAAAACTTTACTTCCAGGAGAATAAAAGAGCATAGGTTCCTTAATGTTAGTTTGAAAAGCATTATTCCTGAGGCAGGAGCAGCTGGATGCTTTTTGTTAATAAAGAAAGAATAGAATTCCCTAGCAGTATGCATACCTTTACCTGTATCCGTTTTGCAAGGGTCACATGAAATCACTATGAAATTATTTCTTGCCGTTCTGATTTTGATGTTTTGCTGAAGTTCAGAAAATGGCTGCCAGCCTAAACTGTGAACTGGTTTAAATCACTTCTATCCAGGTGATGATGAACGTCCTCTAGATTTTATCTGTAAAGTGGAAAAAATAAACAAGAATACATTACTCAACCCCTAAGATTTTTTAGAAGCTGAAATTCATCTAAAGGAACACTTCAGTCCTGTCTACCACCCACTGAAGTGATTAGGATTTTCAGCTAAATAAAGAATGAAGGTGAGACTGAAATGCCCATGTAATCAACCTTCACAAAAAATCTAATACAAAGTTAAAACTCTTTTGAGATAAGTGCAAACATTAGAGCACTGAAATAACACTGAAAGAAATGAAGGAGGCTTTTTAAAATTCCCAACTTATGCTTTCCTCAAAGTGTAATTCAAAACTGATTAAAAGTATTAAATCGTTTTTATGCAAAGGGTTAATACTAAAATTCAAATAGTGGTGTGGTGTCCCATGGATACTCAATAATGAAAATTCAAATGCTCATTTCTTTAAGCCTTTTGTGTCCCTCTTCTAGATAATTGGTTTTTTGCCTAATTTTTGAGGCTATTTAATAACACCTCCTGCTAGACATCTCATGTAAACTCAGCAAGAGGAGGCATCCTGAGTAATAGAAAAGACTTCTGCTCATTTTAAAGCTCAAATTCATACTTTTCTTAACAAAGGAGATCCCCACTGTTAGAGTTTGGCAACTGCCGGGCCAACTGCATTGGGGAAGATTGGATTAGGGGGGCAGCTGACTGTGCAGTTAAGTCTCCACTCTCCAGCAGGATTTTTATGTAAATTCCACTACAATTCATGCTTTTTGGAGATAATGAAATGGATACAAAACACTCCAAGGTTTCCAAGTCAGCAAAATAATGAACAAGGGCATTCAGAAAGCTGGTTTGATACATTTTTTTACTTTTGGACCCTTATATGGATAGGACTGGCATTTGTGCAATGTACCACATGGAATTTGCTTTTAATACCACTGTCTAAAACCCATAGCTTTTCAGGCTATTAGTGATGTGTGAACATCAGCTATCAAGAGTTTTTCTCAGTTTAAGCTCTAATAAGCTGTATAATTTTCCATGTGTTTGCCTGAAGGAAACTTTTACCAAAGAATCAGCCAAATATTTCTGGAAAAAAAGAGTATTTTCAAGTCAACAGGTTTGAATAACTGTCCGTATATGTCACAGCACTTGTTATCAATAAGCTTCAAATAAGAAGAGTCTGGGGTCAAGAGGGGCCTTTACCATGATCTTCTACTCTGTTCTGCATAACATCTAGAATTTCATAGAATCATAGAATGGTTAGGGTTGGTATTTGCTCAGATCATAGTGTATTTGAACTGGAACCTGGATGAATGTCATGATATTTCTTCAAATTTGTATGTTTACTGATTACAAAATTAAAATGTGTATATTTTGGTAAAAGTGAATCTAACATGCACAAGCACACACAAAGCATCTTTAGACCAGAAATATATTCACAGTGCTGAGTTCTGCTGTTCTTCCAATACATCCATTGCACCAGATCCTCTGGTGCAAAAGATCGACTGAGGGTGCTTTCACTACATTAAAAGTACCCATGCCATCAGGTTTATCAATCATTTTAAGTAGCAGAAAGACAAAAGACATCATGGGAGAGCCAACATGGAGCATAACACATTTGTACGACTTAAGAGCTACGCAAGGCCTTTCGATACTTCTGGGTTTTTCTTTGAGTTAATTTTAGTACTAACCTATTATTAGCGATAGTCAGGTTCACAGTGCTCAACAGGAATATCTATTCAGTAGCAACATTCAAGGCAAAACTGTACTGCTAGCATTGATAGTGCTCTGTGGTTTTATACATGACTTCCCTATTGATATAAATTCATCTTTAAGGGTAAAGGGGAAAATACCTACTTTTGGGAGCTGAAAGAAGGAAATTATTAGCAATTATCTAAACTACACATGTAGAAAGGTTAGCAAAATTCAGAAATTATAAAATACCAGGGGCATTTATGCCTAAAATAGTAAGCTTTCTATGACCTTTTGGTGTAAGTAAGTTTTCTTTCAAACAAGCATCTATTTATTTAAATAAAAAGGAATATTCACAATAAAGTTTCTCAACACATATAATCAAAATAGAAACCAAGCAGTGTTCCAAAAATCTTTCGAAAAAGGAATCAACCAAGATCTGAACCACAATAGAGTTTGTATGATATGAGCATGTAGCTATCGAGGTTCATTATGATGATCAATGAGGTTAAAAGGTGAATTTATGAATTAAAGTTTCTAAGTTCTGTTGTTTAATGAAAAACGTTGAGAAGCTGCAGAGAGTAAAATCTGGGAAACAGCTATTCTTATTGTTTAGACCAAAAGATCACACTGGTCATATTCAGGAATACAAAAGAACGTGAGAAGGAATGCAGAGAGAAAACATGTTGAGATCCAGCTCTGCCTGCATTATACTAAGCAGCGAGTACTCTGGAAAATGCAATTAAGCTAAGTAACTACTCAGTGGACTAGATTTGGCTACCTATACTCATGCACACTAACATACTAACCACCAGTTAGTCCTGAGCCATGCTCTGAACATCATTACACGGTGAGCAGTTACTAATATGAAAAGTCCCACTGATTTCAGTATAATTATTGAGAAGAAAGAAGCAATTCAGGATGAGTAAAGTCAGTATCAAAATCAATCTCAACAGGAATAAAGGTGGCAGAATCAAGACTTCTATGTACAGCCAGTTCACTTAATGCTATAGTCAAACACAGTGAGGAGCATTCATGTCTGATAGACTAAAAACTGGGATGGGAAAAAGCTTCTAATTAAGAATGATAGAAGAGGAATGGAAAATCTTACTTCTACTTGCTAGAAGAAATAAGAATATACCCAAGATAGGGCAGAATCAAAAGAACGATAAAAACCTCATTCTTTTTTTCTCTTTATGAAATGAACAGAGTTGAGTTGCTCTGTGTCACAGAGATATAAGACTGTCTTCAGGTGGTCATTGTTTCCATGTCACCTTTGAACCACACAAAACTGTCAACATGCTCCTCAAATATTCTGTTGTTTTCTTTCAATGAGTGATTTATACCATTTCACAGCAAGGAATGTGCCACATCCATTAAACATTAATACTGAGTTACAGTTTTCTAAATCATAGCTATCACTTTGTAGTCTTGTGCTTGACTTGTGTTTCAGAAAAAGAAAAATATATTTTTCTGTACTGTCAATTACTTATTCAGCACTGGGCTCTACTGAAATCTCCTGAAAAGAATGGGGAAATGTCTTTTTGTTTGTTTTTAAAAATAAATACCTGTGTTTGCTTGAAATACACAGCAAGGGACAGTATTAATACGATAAACCATTTGTAAGACTTGAACTGAGACCACGGCACAAAATATCCTCATAGACAGGACAGCTCATGAGGGCTGCTGGAAGAATTTCCTCCAAAGGAAAAAACCCTACAAAGGCCTTACATGGAAGGATGTGAGAAATTCTGAGAAACTAGGATTTCTCTTTAAACTGGAGAAGAATAGACCCAGTGGTTTTGACAGAGAGAGAGATGTTTCCACTGGACAGTTGGTCTCCAGCTGGCCCACCACATTCATTGTTACTGCTGCCTCTGATGCCTTCTGTGAACATAATTTACTAAATCACTTGAGCACATATTTAAAATTATGTACAAGAAGAATCCTACTAAAGTGAATGGAACTATTTATGTGTTTAAAATTAGACACATACTTATATGTAAGGCAGGATGAAGCACATAATCCTCTCAACATGATATTTTCAAGTTGTACTTGAAGCTTGGTGAGTGAAAACACATACAGCCACAGAACAATTCACAACACCTTACCAATCTTGTCTCTGCGACACTCATTTCAAGCTATTAGACCCTACATCCATGGAGGAGATGACTTTGCGGCATGCTGGAGGTGTAGACCTCCTTGAGCACTTTTTGCTGTCTATGCAGCAGAATCTGCTGTGCTCAGAAAAATGTGTGTCTTTGGGAAAGGATTTGGAACTGATGCTTTCTAGAGCATTCTTAAACTTATGGAATCAAGTAATCAAACATTTTTGTAGAACATGAGTATTTTCCCTCATTGTAATCTAAGTAAAACCTTCCAGCTACCGTCTAGTTACGTCGGACTCCCCTTTTAACTATTTAGCACCTTAAGCATGGTAAAAACCTCTTGTGCCTGAACAGAGCACTCTGGAATTCATTTAGGGACCCTGGGAAGCCCAAAATCATAACTGTGTCTAGCATATACAGTTTATAGTCAATTTTGTAATCTACGGTAGTTATTACGTTTCAAATATAAAGAAGAAGTCTGCACTAAATAATGTGAAATAGAAGACAAAGCAACCCCATCTCAACATACACAGTAGACAGTAAAAGCATCCTTGTACATGCACATGAGGAAATTAACAGCATTCCCCACATTCATTCAAAGCAGTGAACATGCTGTGCTGGATGCACATATGCATTAGAGAAACAAAATTGCTTTAAATAATCAAAATACACAAAGGAACATTTTTCTGTGTGGCTGGAAATAACCCTGACAAATGTTAATGTTTTCCAAATGAAAAACATTCTTTAAGAAACAACAGAAAAAAACAGCAAATATCCAGATGCATACAAAGTAAGCTCCTATACTAACCTCTGCTGTACAACATGGATGTGTACAAAAATCATTGTGTGATGAGCAAGTACATGCAAACTTTTTTCCTGAATTATGAATGTATTTGACAAGACCTGGAGAAGGTCAACAGCATGATTAAAGATATGAAGAAGCTTCCATATGGTGAGATATTAAAGAAGAGTGGACTACCTGAGTTTAGAAAGGAGAAAGGTAGCAGCAGATGTTGCTGACGTATAAATTAATGAATGACTAGAAAAGACCTCTGGATTTTTCCCTGTGCATATCAACAGACAAAAGAACGTAATTCAAATTAAGACACAGTGTTTTTAGTTTTCCTGCTATTTTGTTATTCAGCATATAATTAATCAGTGAAACTCATTGCCACAGTAAAATACTGCCATAAATTGTTCGAAAACAAGATTAGTCACACATGGCTAAGACCAACATACTGATCAAAAATTGGATGGAACTATATACAACTTCTATTTCTTGGGCTACCAATTTTGATGCCAAAGAACATAATACTAGCAGCTGTAAAGTCCAGAAAAAAGCCTTGCACTGGCAGTTCTGGTGTAGGAGAGAAAAAGGTACATACGGTCTTTTGTCATTGTCTCTGCAAGGTACAAAGCACCACACAAGAGGGCTAATTTTGCTATGACAATTTCTACATTTTATTTGCCTGCAAGTCGTTTTTTCTAAGTGAGAATAGTGGCAATATATAATAAGTAAATAAAAAATGAAATTGAAAAGCAAGATTGAGTTGTAGCTAGCGTCTACAATAAATGAAGCTCAAATCCTGCTGTTATGTTTCTGACAACTTTAATAATAATAGATCATCTTGTTTTAGTTGCTCACTGAGAGTGGGCTACAAGGTATGTCACCCTCAAGAATGACTAATATGTTATGTTTATCACTTAAGAAGCAGAACTATCTGAATTCTGCTTGCTAACTATAGGTAGTGCAAATTACCCTGACAGGACTGTGTGTTCTTTCTATACCTTGCTTACAGGCCACGATTGCTTAGTCCCAATGTATTAATAAGTAAGTGCAAGTATTTCAACAATCAGCTTTTTAGAATTTGCATGCAAACTCTCATGCTGTGTAATTATACACAGTGCTGGCACTCAAATTAATTAAAGCTGATTTCTCTGTGACTGCAAACTGGTCATATCCCCAGACTTGCTCTAGTATGAAGTCATCACCTTACATTCAACATGACACTTTATGTCCCTAGCATTCTTAGCAATGCTAATATGCAACAACTGTAAATTAGGCAATGTTTTAGAGAGCAGCTGACAACCTCTGGTTAGTTGTTGAGTCCCCCCCCCCAACACTTTCCACATAAAAGTAAGAAACCAGTTATTTCCATTGTGCTTGCTTTGTAATTATCTTGACTAACAATGTAAACAAATTACATACATTGTTTCAGCAGATACTCGCCCATGTTTGATTAGGGGTTACAGAAAACTTATAAAACACAAAACTCAACAACAACAACAGTGTTTGTTTGATGCTAACATACAATTAGTCTCTGACAATTTCAGTGTTAATTTACAAACTCCTTCTCTTTCTCTTTTTTCCTGTAATGGCTTTTTATTTTTAAAAGGCATGCTCTTGCCGATCAAGAATAGGGAATGGGGGAGGCAGAGCAGAAGAGCTGACAGTTAGATTTCAGGAATCCTCATTAAATAGAGTGGAACTGTAGCAGAGACAATTCTTTGCAGCACAGATCCAGCATAAATGCTGACTTCTGTGGCAGTGCTGAGTTCCAGCCTTTTTCATAATGAAGTCATCTACTCTGATTTTATAATTCAGCTGAAAGAAGTCTTTTTTAACACATTTTTTTTAGTAGAGGTCTCCTCTGAGAAATTAAAATGTTACAGTCATCTTTTATCTCACAAATATATCTGCAATAGGACCATTCTCCTATAATCACCAGAAACAGAAACAATATAATCAAGCCCATTGGTATTTTGCAGTAGTAAATCCACAGGAAGGGACACCAATGGTTTTAAAAAATGATCTAACTCTCCCACTACACTAGAAAGCGCACTCCCAGGTAGGGTCAGAACTTTATCTCCACCCAACCCTAGGAAACTGCAGAGTCAATTCCTTCAAAATATGACAAAAAAGAAGTGTACAAGTGGGTATCCTGATAAAGTAGCTGTTGTTCAAATAAGGACAATGAAAAAGGATTTTCTTCCCATTAGTGATACTGTGATCACTTAGTTCTTTGCCTTATTGCATTTAGTGATTACTTGTGTCCTTGTGAACAATTTAAAGGAAGGATATTGTCCTTTAAAATTACTTTTTAATGTGAGGTGCTGGGGAAAAGTCTATGACACAACACAATTATTTCTGTAAAGCACAAGGTCTAACTTCCACAGGCAGCTCTTGTTTGCCAAATACAGTTACCCTGATATACACTGGAAAACACTGGTTCAGAAGGAGGACTTCGGTATGCTAACAGCATTGACGAGAGCAAAACCCACTTTCTTAGCTTGAATTGAACACCATTTTGGCTCTTATCCTCATCTCTCTGGTGTTGAGCATGTTCAGCTTCTGCTTGATTTGAGGTCCATTTCCATCACTTATAAAAAAATATAAATCAGAACAAGATACGTCAGATCAGATTGCTTGGACATAGTAAAAGCATGGAAATGCTAGAAAGACCTATTTTGGCTTAACAGAAACTGAAGACATCGGAAATATAGGGGGATAGATATAGACTCGGCAAATATTTGCAGAATCAACTGAGCTTAAGCAATAAGAATATTTAGAATGCATTTGATGTTTTAGAACTCAGAAACAGCCATATATTCTCTAAGTCCCTATTAAATTCAAGAAAGAGTGAAACTAGGTAAAGGCAAAACTATCCTGAGGTCATATCTTTCTAACTGTTGGCTTCTTTTCAAATGCTACAGTATATTCACATACTTCCATTTTCTACTTGGACGTGTCAGGCCTAAAGACTTGTCTGAATTGACAATCTGAATATCACCCTTACCAGCATTGCTGCAGTTCAGATAGTACTATACACAAACATTATTTTGTGGAGTTTCTTGTTCATTATAACATGGCAATAGCATTTTTTGAGCCATTTCTACAGTCTAATCTATACAGGCTTAAGGACCAACATTGCTGGTACTCCAATTGAGAGAGTAAACATTTTTACACATGTAGCTGGAATTTGCTCCCAGGGAAGGCATAAATCAAAGTTAAAAAGTGATAGACTAAAGGGAATTATTGCGCAACCTTGGTGGTTTTGGAAGCTCAGTTTTATGATAATGGTTAGAAATGCTATAATCTCCATTAAATATTTCAGAAGATGATATTCAGCATCAGTGATAAATTGGCCCTACAGTTGAGGCAGCACAGCTTTAGTGGCAGAGTAAGAACAGGATTTTGACCACAAAATCCTTCCTGGGGTACTATTGCTTCCTCAAAAAGTACATCCTTATTCTACTAATCCCTGCCAGGTCTTCCTTCACAAACCTCCATCAACAGAATCACTTCAGGGTGGATCCTCAGATTAGCACACACCTGGTTTTTAGCCAGGTGCAACTGCATGAGTTGGAATAAACAGGAATGAGACTAGAGGTCAGTCACTGGTGCCCAGACCTCTTTCTAACCCATAGCACAGGCTCTGTACATACAGAAGGAGACAACAGATGAAACACAACAAAACATGCCTTCAGTATAAGGAGCTCTTCTATTCTGACGTCTGGAAGACCTCTTGTAAATACTAAGATAAGGTGAGATAGAAGATAACATGAGCTGTGTTCAATATCTCTGAGCTTCACAGGCATGCCCCTACCAATCAATTTCATACTAGAATCACTTGGAGAGAAATCAACAGTCTGTGCTGTTGTGCTCCAGTGTGCTGCATTTCTGAGGTGGCTGTGCCTTTTTACCAAAAAAACCCCCACAAACAATAAGCACTATGGGACCATTGGATAAAATGCATTATGTTATTATCACTGTTATGAAGAAATAAATAGATGATCACTGAATTGATTAAGTGAACTATTGCCCTTATCAGGAATTATTTAGCTATGCCATGTCTGTCTGAACCCAAAAACCAGGAAAGAACTTTGAATATAGACCTTTAATAGGCCCATTTAATTGTTAGTGCAGGAGCAGCTTATGGTTCTTGAGATAGAACCAAAAAATTTGGAGACAAATTTTCATCTCTTCTTGTTTATTAGAAGAAACGTTTGAAAAGCAAAGTTTATATAGGCAAGAGTAGTAAGTAAGTGTATGAACTCCCTAAAAGGATGCCTGGAAATGACAACACATGAAACAATAGTTCTTTGTTGGATCCAGTTCCTGTCCATTCACTTAATTTAGAAAAAAACAACCTATTAAAAATCAAGAGTCAGAGAGCTGCAGATTTTCTAATCCAGTAGCCATGATTTCCTTACAGACAATACATCACCTAGAACACAACTGTTTATTCTGTGATAGACCTGAAAAACTTTACATTGGACTAAGTTTACAGTGAATAAATTTAGAATAAGTGAGATGCATAAAGTTAACCTGCAGTATAAACATCACAGTTAATGCCATCTGAAAAGAACAACCAAGAACAACCAGATACACCACGTATGTGACCAACAACTCCACAGTATACACATAAAAAAATGAGGAACATAGGCTTGGAAAGGACCCTTGGGTTTTCTAGGCAATAAATCAAAAACTTCAATATAACTTGTACATTAATCCACAATGTGGAAGCCTAGAAAAGAAGTATGCATAGCAAAATAGCCTTTCTAGCCAAATAACATACTGTTTAGCCACGGACACTATATCTGTACTCTACCATGCTAGGTACAAACTGAGAAGTTTCATAACAGCTGATGAAAAAGACACCAGTTATTGATCATTCAGTTAATAAGGATTTTTGGTGAGCTTAAGGCATAAACTGATCAAAAATGAATGAATGAGATTTATTACACTGAGTATATACAACCAGCTTCACTAAAAGCACCAAGTTGCTGCTTAGCTTTTATCTCCTCGTTCATTTCCATGTTTTGCAGCTCAAGAATCTCCAATCTCTACAAAAAGTCGACTTCAGAGTCCTAATAAGAGACTGATGAAGCTGACGGAGAAATTGTTGAGACTGATTCTGCAGCTCACTCTTTGTGACTGAGCAGATGTATTTCTAAATCTTCCTTCCCATCATTTACCAGCTCCTTCTCCACTATATTTAGGATTGAATGCTCATTTTCTGAACATTTTCCATTCTGTTGGGTTTGTTCCACATTTGAGAATCAGTAGGTCAAACGTGCTGCAGACTATTTTGTTAGACTTGTTAAAATCAAACCGAAACTGTATGATTAGCAATATGAATCATCTGTGTTGGTTTTTTTTTTTTAAACAGGAAAGTAAACAAGTACTTGTCTAAAGCTCCACCTGCTATGCTGCTGTTATGGTGCTGTGCATATCAGAGAAAACAATTCCCCCTTCTCAAGGCTGAACTAAAATTAGGCTCCACCTGCAAGATGTTAGTGAAATCTTACACAGCTGCATTCCAGAGACAAGTTCCACAGATTGCTTTTGGAAAGCACTGCGCATTTCTGGCAAAATCAAAATCAAACTTGTTAGCTTTTTTTGCCTAACTTTTCAAAAATGTATTATTAATGATAAATGTAATTATTATCACACTAATCATGCTGATAAGTAATCTCAAAAATAGATCCATTTAAAATGTAATTTTACACCCACATCCCACTGTATTTAACCACTTCTTTGCAAATGCAGGCAGTAATCATAATAATACTTAGCACTTAGACAGCACTTTATTCATTTATAGACACTTCTGTGGCACTCATCACCAGAGTAACTTTATTTTCTTTATTATGTCTTCAAAGTGCTGCACTGACATTAACAAATTAATTCTCACAGCACTTCAGTGAGAAAGGAATAAGCCTGATCCTGCACTATTTACTAAGGAAAACTCTACTCTTACCCAGCCGCAATAGCCTTTTACTCTCTAACCAAGTAAGTAGGAACATTAGAACATAGATCACAAGGACTACAAAGCTATTAAAACATACTACAGCTCCAACTTTGAAGTGACAGAGAATACTGCTATTGACTTCAATAGCAGAAGGGCCTAAATATATATTCCTACCATTTTTCACAATACTGCTTTCTGTTAAGTGAATGCTAAATATTCCCATCTATGGAATTGTTGGAAGTGTCTGCACAGCTGTAAACACAATAAGCCTAAAACAAATCAGTATTTCATTTAGCAAATGGAAGTGAGCTATATAGACTCTATTTTTCCAAAGGTGATGGGTTTTTAAGACCTTAATTTAAAAATAAAGCTTGTGCATATTGAAGACTGAAGTGAAATTTGTGTTGGTTTTCATTTGCTGTGTTTCCAAAAAGACAAATGCTTATATAAAACTTCTAGAAACAATCTAAATGTAAAGTGGATTAACTAGATGTAAGTAGTTAATATACTATACAAAAGGTGAAAATAATACAGTCTTCTTATGTATCTGATAGGTCCTCTGCAGATAAAATTTAATAAATGAGAAAATATATTCTCAAAAAAATAAAGGCTCTGGGATGTACAGTGACATTAACCAGTTGCAACACAGTACAATTGGTATCTGTAACTCAGGATGGACCCCGAATGCTTAATTAATGTCACAATTTATTTTGTATGCTAAGGTATTATATATTAATGTATTTTAACATAAAAATAATTGAATCAAACCAGGCTACTGCAGTGCATGAGTAAACATTTTGTTTACCGTGCTTCCCAACTGTTACTGTCAGAAAGGAAATGTAAAAGGAGGTGTAACTTTCCGCTCCCAGATAGTGAACTCCTCTCTCCTTCCACACTGCTGGCCATTAAAGACTTGATGGCCCCCTGAGACCAAGTAATTCTAGTGCACAATATAACAAAAGAGTCAGTACACTGGTGGTGTGGGAGTGGACTGGGGCACTTATCTAAGTTTCATTCATTGCAGTAGCCCAAGGGAACAGTGCATCAAGCCAGCTGCACTGGCTCAGTTCATCCTGTAACTTTACACTATTTTCCCTCTAAGTCACTACTAATCCCTCGGGTTTACATGGTTTTTTGGGCGGCATCAGAGAAAAGCAGTGTGAAATTGCCTGAAAGCCTCTTTATAAATAAGACTTATGATATAGACCAGTTCTGTTGTTGAAAGACTGAAAGAAATGCCCCTGAGGATCGCAAGAACCATTTTACAAATCTCCCACTGTGATTTTTTTTTGTTTCTGTCTAATGATGGATAGCTTTAAAAAAACCCAACAAACAAACAAACAAACAATCATTCCTAGCTTCCTCTTTTAACTTAAGTCTGTCTCGTTTGCTTTTGTTCAGCTAACAACAATATATACAATACAAAATATCCTTTGCTTTGATATCTTGGCTATCTTGTTACTAACAAATTGCTTCTTTTTAAAGATTTATCTTACTCCCTGGAAAGTTTTAATGCTCTGGGACAAATTCCCACCTGGCTATGTGAATGTGGCTGCACTGAAGACAACAGGAGGTGAATTCACTGATACCGCATCTGGAGTTAGCCCCAGCACTCCCCATGCATGGGTGCAAAAAATGTATGCTACTAGTCTGGTGCTGCTGCCTCATATTCTGTGAATCAAACTGAGTTACAGTGAGGGTCATTAATCCGAACAGAGGTTGGAGACTGACCCTGCATGCTGTTAAACCTAACCTCAGTTGTCCCTCTGAGTCTGAAAAGCCATTTCACATAGGCGAATGTCCAGGTCTAGCAGAATGTGGTAGTTCAGGGATGAATATTAACTTAATCATGAAAGTAACTACTACAGGGTGCTGGCAAAGACGGATTCTGCCATATTCAGAACTTAGAAGACTAGCAAACTATGTCTCATTTATAAGAAGCAAATAAAATACATGGTAAGATTTTTTTGGTTTGTTTAATGTTAAAGGCTGATTCTCACCAGGACTTGAGAGTGTTTCACACCACACCAAATACATCATCTCCTGAGCTCATGCCTGACTATCTAAAATCAGCCTCTAAAATTAACGTCTCAGAGATGCCATCTTATACACTATCATCTAGTTCACTCTTCTAGCAGCCATAGCGCCTTGTTGTTGATAATGGTAGTTCTCAAATGAGTCCCATATGAGACACATCCATTATGCCCACCAAACATGTTGAATACTAGTTGCCTTACCTTTGTGGGACTGTGTTTGGAAATTTTGCTTTCACAAGCTTCACTTTGTGGGTAAATTTGGATAGAGCAGCAGCTCGTGATACCACAGCCTTTAGTATTCTAACACTAACATTTGGAATCAGTCATTAGATGATGTTGTGTTCTCTGCTTACAAAATGATTAGTAATACAATCCCTATTTCTGAACTCAAAGTTTCAATTTCTTTTGTATTTATTTTATTTTCAGGAGGGGAAAAAAGATGTTGCAGAAATAATTGTATCTTATGTCAATCTAGTACAAATACAAAGCTTTTTCTTCTTGTTAACATTGGTTATAGCATTTGAACCACACTGAAACAATTCTTAATTGGCTTACTGGCTTTCCACTAAGTGAAGTTCAAAACATTCATCTTTGAATGACAAATTTTTTCTTTAGTTCTAGTGAAAGATCTTGACAAACATATTTGCCTCTCAACTATAGCAAATGAATTAATAGTCTGAAGACATTTTCATTTGTTTAGTGGAAAACAATATGTATCCCTAACTGTACTTATGTCTGTACCTGTTTATTTGGTAACAGAAACCTTGAGTGGAAATTAAGTGATGCTTAGGCCTGATTTATCCTTTAGACACAAATATGGATGAAACAGGCACAAAAGTATGTCTATGTTGATGGTTCATTGATCAATTTGCTGCTGATTCTGTGATTAACAGGACAAACTCACTTATATTGAAACCAGCAAAGCTCCTTAGCAGACAAGTTGAAAATCCATTACTTTTTGATGATAACTTTCTTGTTAAAGCCAATGACAAAGATCCTATCTAATGGGGTCAGTGCAAGGCCCTGAAAAGCAGAAAGAGAAGCAGACCTGATAAGTGAAATATGAAGAGTTTTGTCCCAAATAAATTACCTAAGAGTACTTGCTTTGGAATTACTCTGCACTCTCTCACAAATTTCAATCTATATGACACAGTATGAAATGGAAAAGAACTAATTAGAGTGAGTGGATACAACTGGAAGGCAGAATGACAAAAGTCAGTATGTTTCTAAATTTTCTGCGGAATGGATCCTTTCATCATAACAACCGGGATGTATATTTATTTAATAGATGAGCATATCTCCAAAAGCTGTGTTGTTTTCTGTATGTCAGGAAGTGCTCAAAAAGCACTCATCATGTGTAGTAAATGTTTGGACAATTCAGGCGACAGAACATTTTTCCATGGTTGTCTGTTTACCAGCATTTTTCATTCTTACTACACTAAAAATACCTGTTAATTTATGACAGCTGTTCTCTAGGGAAGGTGTTCTCCCGTTTGGACACAAATACTTTTAAGTTTGCCTGAAGAATTCTGTGAAACTGTAAGATAATTTGCGAAATCAAATATAGTTTTATGGGACTTAGCAATTAAAAAATGTGATGGTACGTCAGTGAGCTTTACTCCAATTTCTTATAGAATTGATCATCACAAAGTGACCATTACTGTTTACTTTCATTATTCTTTTTGTGAATGGGATTTTCTGAAAGACAGGCTATTTCATGCCATATACCTGTCCTGAAAACAGTAGGGGAAGAGGACAATGGCATGGCCTGGAGTGCTTTGTTTATCACAGCATTCTTCCAAGCAGCAGTATGTTCCTGTATGGCAGAAGCTGCTTTTGACATGCAGATCAAGCAAGATAGTCAATACAGCGTCTTCCCTTTCAGGGCATTCCAGTCATTCCACAGAGGGACGCCTCTCCTTTCAGTGTCTCTAGCCCTCGATTTCCTTTTGTAACTCAGTGTCTTCCCATTACCTCTTTGGCATGAACTTCTTAGCAGAGACATTTTCTGAATTTGATCTCTCAAGCAGGGTTTCTTCCTTTCCTTTCCCTTCCAAAAGGTTCTGTGGCCAAGTCTTTACTCTGACTTTCTCTTCATGAGAAGTAGTTGTTATCAGGCGCTCTACTAATCTGCAATTTGGTGCAGCTTTTTTTAGCTGAGAGTGAATGAGGAGAATAGTAAATCTGGATTGTACTGCCTTGACAATATGCCATGGCCTTTTCTCAGGGGAGAAGAATAGGGAGGGAAACTTTGGGCCTATTCATTAGTCTGACTGATATTTTTTTCTTAGTTGACAGCTAGCACTGAGAGTACTTCAAAGGTATTAGATAAAGAAGGAACAGAGGGCCAGCACATCCATTAAATCCATTTATTTAATAAACCATAAAAAGCTTCGGAGCATGAGTGAGATGTCTACACGTGCACAGAGCCAGCTTTCTCTCCAACTTTTTACTACCAGTTAGGGATCAGCAAGAACTGGAAAACATAAGCTGTTTGAGAATGGCCACACTTTGACTTGAATAAACAACAGTGCTTATTTATAGCAATCTGAATAGCAAGGCAGGGTGGCCCAGGTTTAATACAAAACAGCTAGATTTTCTTGAGCCAGCAGTGAGCAGACTTCCAGGGAGTCCCATACAAATTTGACATCAGTATCTAACATGCATGTAACATCCTCCATATCAATAGTCATAGGCAGGTTTGGCACAGAGCTCCCACATTGTAGCTGTGCTAGATCAAAACTAGATTAACTTGGCTTTAGTCTCTTATTTCTTGAGATAGTCACCTCTGGCACTTACATCAGCATTCACATTCCCTTCAGTCCCTTGGTAATTACAAATTCCTGGAGGCTAAATGGATATTGGAAGCATATGTAAACCCATTTGAAGATCTAGGTCAATAAGCCTTTCATGAATTGATGGGAACCAAATTGGTGCCAAATCCAAACTTTCTATCTTTCTAGAGAACCTTCAGGTGCTGAATATGTGGTCTGAAAATATTTACTTTAGATAAGTTATCACAATCTGTATATGAGTTTTCTTGGTGTCTTGTCTAGTGTGCTACTGTGGCAAATGATATTACAGGTCACTTTAGGGTCAAGAACAATAGCTCTAGTTTTCTTCTGAAGCTGGAACATTTACTACGGAATACACAGTAAATCCAAGACTTGGTCATACATACTTCATGTAATCAGAAAGCCTAACTGTCATTTACCAGCTGTTACCAACTGTTCTGCCACACGTGTAGGTCAATAGGGTCATTCATTCCACAGCAGTATAGCCGTGGCTTCAATACTGAACTCATCTTGACCAGTAACCAGCAAGAAAGGATTGTTCAGTGCTGTGGTATTAGTCATCATTTATTTTGTCATCTTTTATATATTTTCTTCTGAGACTAACTAGGTGCTCTTCTCTTGGCTGTGATGTGCCAGTTGGTTATGTTTCATACTGCACCTTTATTCATTTGTTTTAATTTGACTGCTTTAAAATTCTTTGCTTGTATTGGCAATATTCTCCAGGTGTGTGCTGACACTTTTCTGAGAGGTCTTTTGTTGCAATATATCAGCTGCCTTTGAACTTTTCACTCTTAGACAAAGAGGTAAAGAGCATACCTGAAATTATGATGCACAATCTACACCTCACACATGACTCAGGAGTTCTGTTTGGCTTTTTAGAGGAGAACAAATCTGTGGCTTTAATTTTGCAAGGTTCTGTGCACTCTCCAGAGTGCTGGTAGCAGCTGTTAACTGCCAAATGCTATTTCCAGAGTTGTACCTCCATTAATCATTTTGCAGGTGCACTAACGAAAAATGGCTTTCTGGCATGATAAGGTGCTCGCTTCAAGATTTGAAGTTAGACAAAGCAACTATACTGATGTTAAGTCTATTCAAGATGAAGGGACAAAGAAAATCAGTGCTTTCCTCATGAAAAGAACAAAATAATTTGTGACAGAATTATTTCAAGTTTTAGGATTTTCATAAACAGTTCCAGTTTTTATACAGAAGACCACAGAAAGAAAAGTACTGTACTTTTAGAATAAAACATTCTCAGGTGTTCGTAGTACTTACTATGGTTCTAGTCCTAGATTTATATTTTGCAGGTGTTATGGTCCCAGCCAGGTCTGAAGACTGGATATTATTTTTCTCAGAGTAACTATGAAAAACTGAATAGTTTTGTCAACATCGGAAAAAAACCAGCCAGAAATCCAATTGTATGGATCACATAACATGGATGGTTTATATCATGTAACAGCAATCTTCCATAAAGGTTTGTATAGAGAACTCATTCAGGTTACTCTGAAATAAACATCCTATTAACTGTCCACACAGTTGTGTGTCCGTAACAAAGTACGTAACTTTGGGGTGCTAGCAACTGCATGTCTGTAGGTAGGACAAATAATCTTGATCAGACTGATTTTGACATGCTATCAAGTCTTTTTGCCTTTCATGCATGAATCATATAAGTACACCATAGGCTAACAGTTATCATAAAGCTTCCACTAAAGTTTCTATTGCTAATTAGTACTTGATATGCTAGAGAGAATTAAATGTTAATGTCCTGTATATCAAACGTGTAACATTGAAAATTGCTCTGGGTGGGTCACAAAAAAATGGAAAAGAGCTGAAAAAAGCTGAGATGACTTCAAAACCTTCTCCTGAGTACACAATAAGCACAAAGAGACCTCTTGTGCCTATTCCTATTTTCACTTTAAGCAGTGGATCTGGCCTGACTGCTTATGTAATGTCCTGTAAAGAGGCTTCCTTGACCAAACTCTTCTCTGGAGGAACTGTGCATGTGTTTGGCATATGCCAACAGCAAATTTCCTGCTACTGTCAGGCAGTTTGAATATGACACTATAAAGAGTATATGAAGGACAAGACTCTAGACCTAACTGGATATTCTGTAATTTATATCTAATGTTTTCACTCAATACTGTTTTCTGAGATTTCAGCTGGATTCTCTTCAATTTTCAAACACTAATTTGCTTGCTGTAAAAAATGGTGCTCATTATGTAGTTTTGTTAAGTGTCAGTTCCCTGCAGCAGTTCATGCCTAACATTAGTAGCTAGTTATGTGGCACCAGCCTTGATCAGCCTGTGTAAAGCATATTCAGAGCTGAAAATGATTTGGAGAGGGAAATTTCAAAGGTGACAGCTGTTCATATCTCATCAAAAACCCCACTGCTCTTCTGTTCCATGAAATTTTTACTCCTACCTTGACTAATATATACTCTGGAAATCTGATGTGTCTCAAAGTATCACTGAAGCACCTCATGAGAGTCCTCACAGAAATATTCTGCTACATCATGGATGCTATATTAATATGTAGAAGAGAAAGACACAGAAGACAGTTGTCAGATACCGTAAGCTCTAAGTGAGCTGAATGATTTCTTCTAAGATGAGTTATGATAAGCATAAAATCTATGTTTTTTTTCCTTCACTCCAAATTTTTTAAAACCATTAATTATTAAGTGGATTTCACTTTTTGGTCTTACTACCATGATGTTAAGAAACTTCACAAACAAGGAAATCTTGAGCCCACAAATTGTCCATGAGCATGGAAACTCCTTTCAACTCTACTTGCAAGTACCACATGTGAAGTGGAATGTCTCATTCTTAATCCAGCCTACAATATTATTTGCATTGCTTTAAACTAATGTAGACTAATGGAAACAATTTCTCTATCTTCCTTTTTTTTTTCCTTTTTGGTTTGTGTTTTTTTTCTTTTTTTCCTTACTGCTGCTGACAGCATACAAAATGGAATCTATTTTCTGCAGGGTCACTTGTAAAAGTAGCTTTCATCAGTGGTGGATCTAGGGTCTCCTGCCTTTGAGCCTGAGTTTGATCTCAGAATGGAAATGAAAGTAATGCATTACCATGTAGCTGTATGTGTCACACTGATGTTAGAAAATTATGATTTAAGAAGAAAATTGAGAGGAACCTATGCAGCTTATCAAGTCCAACCCTCTGCCCAAGGTGGGATCCTCTATGCTTTCTGTAATTGTCAACAGATGTTTGTCCAATCTGGGTTTAAATAATTCCTGTAATGGAGATTCCACAGGCAGCACAGGCAGCACTTCCATAGCTCTTGCTTAGACAATTTATCCCAATACTTAACCTGACCTTTCGTTTGTGAAACACATTATACACACTTGAAAAAGGTAAAGACTTTTTTTCCATATTCAATACTCTTTGTCATGTCTCCCCCTCAGTGTTTTGTATCAAAGCACTGCTATCTTGTGATTTTCAAAGTCTGAAAAGTTACTTCTCAAATAAAACAGCACAAAACTAATACAGCTTTCAATGCACTTAACCTGTCACACCATTTCTTCTTGCAGGTAAAATGCATAGCCAATATAGTACTTGATTATAATAATTCATATTGACACCTGTAATTGACATCTTGGGACAATGTTTTGGGCAACAAATTTATATGCACGTGATGTGGAGACTACGCTGGGAGTACCACTATGATAACCCTCAACAGTTCTAGTCTGCTTTTAGAATGAAATAACTCAAGAAACCTATGTGGGAATATCCTGAAAGAGATAGTTTTTCAGGCAGAACTATGAGCAGACAAGCACAGCACTGAGGGAGTTATTGCCCTTCTCTTGATGCATGCGTCAAAGTGAAGATTTTGGCTGAAATTGAGAAGCAGGGGGACTTAAGTTACAAAGGTGACAAACAGTGATTTTCCTGAATTGAAGGAGATGAGACAGACTTTCATAAAAAAATAAGAAAAGCCTAAAGAAGTCCCTGATCGCTTGGCAAACAAGATTCAGAAAATTATTTTCTATTTTCTTCAATACTTCAAAGCACATTTTAAGCAGTCTGTGTTTTCTGAACAAATAAATACACTCAAATAAATACAACAAAGAGAGAGTAAGAGCTATGGAAAACCTAGACAGGTAAAACCCAGTAGCTCTTAAACAAGTAACAAGTGCTGATTCTCTGTTGATTTAAATCCTTATAGCTCTTTTAATGTCAATATATATTAGCTGTGGATTACCCCGAGGATCAAATCCTGATACTTTTGAAATCAATGGCAGACTCAGATTTGAGGGGAAATATTCTTTACTTATTCCTAATTTATGCAATTTCCCACTGATTTCAAAACTCCTGATGACGATAATGAGCCATATGTTCATGTAAAGTATTAACAATGACCACAAAAATGGACTCTGCAAGATATCAGAGAGTACATAATAAATATGGAATGAAGGTTCTAACCATTCGTGATCCAAATGAAGATGGAATAAAAAAATCCCATAAAGGTGAATCAAATCACATGCCATTTTCATTTATGTTTTTATTAAAAATAATTACCTCTGCAAGCTTTTGAGTTAGAGCTTTTCTATATTAATGTATGTTCCTAAAATCAAAATCTAGAATAAAAGGTTTTACATCTAAAATACTAATTGGAGAGTTTTAACATCAGAAATATCTCATATAATAAACTAGACTCATCAGGAAGGTAATCAAAACCAAATTTAGTTAGGCATTAATTTTATTTATTTTAAACTAGACATTTCCTTGACATTCACTTACTATGTTGCACTGATTATTCAAATAACTTTTCACTTGCACAGCTTGATGGCTTGAATTTACTAAAAACACCCCCAACCTCTTCATCTATTTAACCCATTTATTCTTACTCACGTTTTATCTGGACATTACTACCATGAAGGAGCAAGTGGCATGTGATAAGAACTAACAAGAAATAAGGAAGCTACAGGTTAAAAAGTGCTCTGCATAGTGTACTGTTTACTGTTGAAAAGAGAACTGTTGATAGACAAGAGGCAGTCCCTGGAAAGTTGTTTGGACAATAGCAGCTGTTAGGCAGTAGTATAAAACAGCCTTTATATAAAATGCACATTTGATGTTTCCTACTACAGAAGATCAAAAATTAAATACATGCAGGAATGTAATTAAAGGATTAATGGAGAAATTTTCTACATAAAGGGAAAGATTTCCAGGAAAAAAGTGTGTTATAAGCATTTTTTAATGACTAGGCTTTAAAACAAACTTGAAAATAGAAAAACAACAGTTCTCTTCTACTAGAAAGGTCACATTAAACAATCCCACACTGGCTTTATCCACCTTAAGAACTAGAAACAGGTTCTGCCTCTTTGACTTGCCAGGATGTGATTCCCAGCCTTGTGGGTAGAACCACGAATCAGATTTCCTTGGTTTGAACGGGTAGTCAAAGGAAAAGGTTCACTTATAGTAGTTCACAAATAAAATGCATCTGAGCAACCCATTTTGTGAGTTCCACTGCCATACTTTCACTTGTATTCTATAGGTGAGTTTAAGTGGCTATTTTAAAACTATAGTATAAGGAATTTAGGATCTTCCCTAAAGAAAATCAATGGTTTTTGTTTCTTTCTTTCTTTGTTGTTTTTCTCCCAAGAAGGAGAGAAGAAAAGACTTGAAGAAAATCCTTAGACAGATATGGAGTTGAAATCCCCAATCTCTTGCATTAGTTCTTTTTTAATAAGCCATTAGAAAAATAGATGTTGGCACGAAAAAACAAAACAGTTAACTACACCTTTTGCAAGTAGTCTGAGGGGGTTAGTTGGAGTATAAAGTAGACCACCTTTGGGATTCAGAATGGCCAAGCCATCAGGGAGCTTCCAGACATTCTCTTTGGTAACAGATAGTAAGCTCTTCAGCTCAAACTGTGTTGTCATATGTTTTATTCATAGGCCATCATAAGGGCCGCCAAACAGATTATCATGTTTACATCAGGCCTCCTCAGAGAGATAAATTCTTTAATAGTTGAACTGGCAGGGTCAGTCAGTACAGAGATGCCTGCCAGGCAACCAAATAATAAATAAGAAAAAAGGAAAGAAAGAAGAAATGAAATCAAACGTTGAACTGCTTAATGATGTCCTTCAGCAGTCACCAATCAATATATTTTATCTCTTGCTGAAAAGGTTATATTAAGGTTTCATCATCTTAGCAGCATCATCCTCTTTCTGTGAAGTGAGTAATTGCAGAGGTGCATGGAAAAAGCAGAGTCTAGAAAAGTATAAATTCATTAGAGCTGACAAACCTTTACAAATACTTATTTGTGATGTTGCATCTCTTTAGTGATTTGGGTTCTTTGTGTAATCAAAGTGCCACATGGAGTTTCCCTGTTGTTTGTTGCTGGAAGTAAATGTGTTTTAACAGGCACAATGGCACAGAGTATTGCTATTTGTGCTGGAGACTTTAATTTTAAAGATAAAACAGGTCCAGGGGCCACTACTTATCTACAGCTGCGTACATATGCAGTCTCTCCATTGTTTGTCTTCTTGTATTAAGGAGGTAATATATGTAAAACCAGAAAATGTGGGATAATTCTCACCAGTATTAACCTATGTGGCATTTAAAGAGTGTAAAGATTAGCTTGATATTTGCTGAGAATGCTCTCACTTTCCATGTTTATAGGAAATGTTGCTGTTAGCACCACTTACATTTGAAATTGTACTCAACTGTTCCTTTTTTTCACGCCCTCCAGGTTCTTGTGAGATTTTGCTTTTTAAAACAAAGTAGATCCAAAATACCAACACACTCCTGCTCATTCCAGCTAAAACATGTCTATAGCTTTGTCTTATTCTGTCTAGGGAAGTCTGCTTTTCTCTGTCCACTCTTCCCATCACAGCTTTTTCGATCCCTCTCACCACAAACCTAAGCGCAGCTCTTGAAAACAACCTGCTGCATTGACCTCATGAGCTCTGGTGTTTTCTGCTTGTTTCCCTATTTTATTCCATCAAATTCAACTTTCTACAACATTTTAACTGTGCTGGCGCTTTCTTTTCTTTTTCTTTTTTTTTTTTTTTAACTCCTCTCCTGTGTTATTTCATTTACTTTCCCAGTGGTTGTGCCTACCCTTCCTTTTATGGGTTTCTCATTTTAATTTGTTATTAATTTTTCTCCTTCTAAGTCAGATATTGTCAACCTCCCTTGACCAAACAACTGCTCTGTGTTCATCCTTGTGATGCTGCAAACATTTTAAGAAAACTGATCAGGAAAGGGTATAATAGAAACTTAGATAGGATGCAAAGGTGTTCCAGGAGCTGTTTACTGTTCAGAAATATTAGATTTATTTCTATCCTGTGACACAAAGTTTATGTATAATCTTTTACAAATCCATTGCAAAGTGAAGTGGACAACAACTACAAAAATCTAAGTACCTCAAGACTTGTACGATCAAGCCTTGGTGTGTTTAGTAAAAAAGTGAAGTATAGCTGATTTGTGCATTGCACCTAATTTATTCCTTTGTAACAGGATTTACATCTTAATTTTAATACATCTGTATCAGAAACAAGGAAACAATGAACAAAGAAAAAATGGAAGTTCATAGAAATACAGGGAAATCGAAACTATGGACTATCAAAATTACCACCCTTTAGAAAAGAAATGTTTGACACATACCTTTGGTCATGAGCAAGGAGGGAGGGAGATACTAGCTTGAAGATGTGTGAATATCAGCAATGTGAAGCATGGCATGCCAATAGCTACAGCTAATGTTTGTAAATTGAAATACTGTTTTACTTTGGAGAGATCTGCTTATTAATTCACAAACAGCAGACGTACTTCATTGGGCATACATCTTCTATTTCCCCATTATGCACAGATTCATGGCTCAGTACCTAGCATGTTGGCAGATGAAAAGATTCTAAAAAAAAATATTTTTTATACATTCTGTTGTGTTAAATTCAGTTACATGGCATCCGATTAGGCTGCTGGAAGCTAGAGTGATGAATTGCAAGAAAACATGATGAGACATAACAAGCTGCAACAAAGTTGGCCAGAGTGTAAGAAATGTGCATGAGGCAGTGAGTTAAAAAGATATAAAGGTACAAATCCAAATAATCAACAACTAAGTGGCACACCACCTGGCATGAGGGGCAACACAAGTAAAATTTGCTGTTTCTTTGGTCCTGAGTTCTTCCACGGTGGGCTTATAACTTTGAATTAGTAATAGCTCATGAAGGCGACAAGCAATTGAATGAGCAGCTGCCAATTGGTAAGACATACAGAAGCTTTGATACCCTTGCTACATGTTGGGAGGACGGATGCTTTATGGGGACCACGAGGCTATCACTGTGACACCAAATTGAACAGGGCTTATTGCCCTGTTTCTTTCTCATAGTTATGTTGAAAAGATTGGTGAAATTGTGCTGCTGTGCAAATTACAGAATATATATTTATTGCCCAAAAAGTCAGCAAAATTTGGATTGTGTTTCCCCTCTCAGTTTGTGTTTCAGGCATTACAGTATATTTGGAATACGAACAGTACCTTGGACTTTTTTAGAGTGCAGTATGTTTAGTCTGACAGAGTATATACAGCAAACACCTGCCTATTTGTAGAGAAAGTGGATTTAGGAATGATGGAGTGGGCTCTCGTGGTGTGCTTTATTTAGTTTATTTATTTCTATTTACCAATGAGGCAAAAGCTTTACAAACTTCAGCCTTTTTTCGTCTCCAAAGACAGGCATGGAATATTTGATAGGCAAGAGAAGTCATAACTGCTATATTTTTCTGTAATTCGAAGAAACTTAATCTTCAGCATTTCGTATATCATTTCAGACACTGAAAAATTTCGTATAGCTTTTGGACCTGTTTCTCAAGCCAGTAAGTAATTTCCCATTACTATTCAGGGAATTGTTGTAAAAGGAAGTGGAAGAACAGGGGAACCTTATTATATTGTATCATCAGAACTATTTGAAGAAATACAGATGGAGTATTATGAAAACATGAAGCAAAATGCGGGAATGGGAAAAGAACCTTGTATGTCTGCTTTTTTCTTTTTGCTACAGACATTTTCAGCTCTTATAAATTCAGGACATCTGCTTTATTGCACTAGAGGAAAAAAAGGTAAGATGCAATGATAGGATTTGGGGCTTTTCTGATCTTATACTCCACACAACTATTTTTTTTTCTGTAGTTTTAATGAAAGCATAGTACAGCACTTTAATTTAAATTATGCACTCTCAATATTTTCCCACTTTGCTACCAAATCATACCTTCAAAATACAAGCAAAATTGGAAGGGAGGTGGAAGAAGTGGGAAATGAGGACAGAGTACAGGAAGAGAGAACATGTTGGAAGAAAGGATTTTCTCCAACTCTGTACATTTACAGTAATAGAGTTAAAATACAACTTGTTTTGCACTGTTCATTCACTGAAAGGCATTGGGCTCCTGTTAGAAAAGTACTTTCTGTCATATACTCAATGTGGTAATTATGGGCAAAACCAAAATGAGGGATGAATATTGTGGTAGTAACACAAAAATGCCAGCCTTTGGGATAATAGTATTTTTGTGAGGCACCGACTGCAGAGGGGGAGAGAGGGATGGGGGAAGGAACCAACACAAATCCAAAGGGTTAGCTTAACAACTTCAACAACTACTTCAGCTTTTCCTTTTAGTTTCAAGATTTTGGATGTCCTGGATCAACTGACCAAAAAAGCATTGGTAAAAGGTACTGAAACAGAATTTATACTATTTGAAAAATAACCCCACCTCTGGATATATCTGGTGCTATTCTGACGTCAGTTATGTTTGGGGGCAGCTGCAGTGCAACATCTCTAGGTTCCAAAGCCCTGCACAAACAGTAACTAACAGGGAAAAGAAAAGATTTAGTTCTCTTTTGATTCTTTGTACTGCTTTCTTCCTTACCTCTGCTAATGCACATCTGATTTGCTACTGTAAGTTAATTGATAAATACAGTGTAACTGAGGTGGTCCCTTGTGTCTATCATAAAAGACTGAGTGATCAAATTTTGGTGCAGCTGTGTGTAGAATCCCTTTAAAAGACACCTTGCGAACAGGTCTTCAGATGTGTTAAGCATCATCACCATGGTTTTCAGTGAAGTTCTGGGTATTCTACATCTCAGACATAAAGAGAAAAGAAAAAGAAGATCCTAGCAGGAGGATGAGAACATAGATGTATTTTCTGGAAGCATCAGCAAATATATAAGAATAGTATTATTTCTTCAGACCAAAAGTAACTGTAGCCCAATGCTCAGTAGGAGATATTTAGAAGAGTGTAACAACAGGACAGGCATCTAATGGTGCTTCCCTAGTATAATATTCCACCTCTTAGTCACCTGCAGTCAGATATATTCTGACTCAGTTCTTGGTAGATATCATGAGTTTGTCTAATTGCTTTTTGAAACCATGCAAATTCTATTATCTACAGCCCCCTCAGAAATATTTAGGTATGATTATGTACTATTATGTACTGTTTGATTTTAACTTACTGACAATATAATCTGATGCCCACTTTTCTCGTGTTACTAGAGACAGTGAATAATTGTTCCCTAATCACCTTCTCCATGCTACTCTGATTTTATGGAGTTATATCATAATCCTCATCAGTCATCTGTCCCAGACTGAAAAGCATCTAGTTATTCCGGGCACAGAAACTGTTCCACATCTCTGATCATCCTACCTGCCTTTTCTGTAAATTTTCAGTTTACAACATCACTTAAAAACAACCCCAACAAACAAACACAAACCAAGGGGAAGTAGGAAAGTCTCTAAAAAGTCTTTGGCTTGAGAGAGTGCCACGGACTCATACGTGATACAACGATTGTTCCTCTTCCTCTCTTAATGGTTTTTGCTCACTACTGAGCACTGAGATATGGGTTGATTTTTGTCGCTGATGTTGTTTTTTGTTTCATATCTTTTTTTCAGGGAACTAACTTTTGTAATTCCAAGGCCTTCTCCTCAGCAGGA
>NW_009923145.1:67465-81005 GCF_000696875.1 Nestor notabilis
CAGTTCTCCTATGTGTCCTTGAATTGGCTCACAGGAACAAGACTTTCAATATTCAAGATCTGTATGGATCTTTCATGATTTGTGGGATTTGTGGTTTCCCATTTACTGTTTAGAAAGAATAGAGGAAAGCAAAACAAATAGAGAGAAAAAGAAATCTCTGTGAAACTTAAGGAGCTTTTGTGGGTTTCCTATGACTTTAATACTATATTTAATATCAAAGAAATTAAGTAGCTGTCAGTTCCAAGATGGGAAAATCAATTCTTTTCTGACATTTAATTTGTGCTTCTGAGATGCAACATAACAGCAGTAGAGTATAAGGGTCCTGAACTTCCTACTGGTTAATTTCAAAGCTTTGATTAAACATTTACCAAGGTTGCCAAATCTCTCTTTTGAATGAGAAAAGTAAGGTGTCATTTCCCATCCATAGATCCCAGGTTTTTGAACATTTCCTTGGAATCTGCACCAACATTTCACTAGGAATTTACAATGTAATGCATTTGAAGAGACAGCAAAGTCATAAGTATTAGACTGGTTGTATTCACCATCTTGTCCAGCATCAAAATCAGACTGCTTGCAAGACAATGAATCTTTTGGACTTCTCTATGAATTGTGTTATGCTTGGGAACAAAGAAACAAGAGAGGCCATATGTTATGACTGAAAGCAACATTAAACCCTTTCCAGTGAAAATGGATCAGATGATAGCTAAGTGTTTTGGGCTGTGTGATCTATTCTTATTCCCTCTGATAGTGGTAGAAATACAATAGAATATGTACTGTAAAAACTAGCATCATAATGAAACTCATTTGGTCATGAATAAAGCCAGATACTGCAAATATTTGTAACTAAATGGTGTGCTGGCAGCAGCCTGTCAAACTGGAATGAGTAGGGCCACTGCCATGAGCAACTGCTGCAGGAGTGACTGTTGGTCCAAGCAAGGCTTCATTACTGTCAAAGGAATCTAGACAACAGGGGACTGATCTGAAGGAAGGCTGAACTTTCTTTACTTGCCTCTGATGTGCTCTGCTCCGGGATGCTTAGCCACTCATTTTGCTCCTCTTGACTCCTGACAAGCTAATGCTTTCATACAGTGCAAGGACAGCACATTGCTGCCCTGATCTCGTTTAGGGTCTGTGAGTATGAATGGAAAGCAAATGTTGCTTTGCGAGGTGAACTACATATTTATTTAGATAGGTAATTATAGATGACTGCTGTGACTAACATTTTAAATACATGATAGTTAGGATTATGAATGTATGTTCTAACGAAAACATATTTAGTAAATTCTTTCATACAAATAGGCTTTTGTTCTGTCCATACAGCACTGAACACAACAGGGCCCTACTCCTTCTTTAACTTCTCCAGTGTAATACAAGTAATAAATAAAAATATATTCTCATGGGAGGATTTAGTAGTTAGAACATCTTGTTTATTACCTTCTAGTATACATAATTCAAGCTTTATTTTTGTTACTTTCCTTTTTTTAGTAGACTACTTTTCCATTTTCTTCAATCAGAAGTCAATAAACTACACTTTTGTCCTATGTCCAACTTGTCAAGGTCTCTAAGAGAAAATATGTTTTAAAGGAGTAGGAGTTAATGGTCACTCCTGCACCATAAATTGCATTGGCAGATACACTAGTAGCTTGTAGAAGTAAGGATGGCTTTCTCCTTGAAAGCTCTAATGAGACTGGGGAATAATATACAATCTGTGACTCAGGTACACCACACTGCAAATTTGGGAGCTTTTAAACAAGTTGTAATGCTTAATAATAGTGGAAATACATTCCACCTGCTTCTTTTCTGAACTCAGTGAGATAAATACTTGTTATATTTGTGGAACTTAACTGCCTTTTATTTCTACTGCTTTCAAAATAGTTAATGATTATTTAATACATGTGAAAGTAAATGCCCTTGAGGATTGTCTTGAACTCAACCATAATGGATAGAAAGACAACAAATTCTTCTGGAAACTTCTTGACAGTATTTGCATAAGAGAATTTTAAGCCAGTTACAATAGATCTTTTATAATTCATGTCATTATTACTAGGCTTCATAAGTATCCCAGGACAATTATAGCCAATAGGGGTATATTGGTTTAATGTTTTCTGATGTGTTTTCAGCCTATGTAGGCAACTGCTGCTACAAGGAAACTTGCAAGGAAGGGAGGAATGAAATTTTAATACTTGATTGAAGTAGTCTGGGAATGTATTTTGAAGGAGTAAGACAACTTAAGACTCTAGTTTTTCTAAACAATAAAACAAGTCTCACTTCTAAAGAGTAAAATGCAACAGATGTGTAGTTTAATTCCTGCAACCATGTTCTTTAAAGCCTGCACAAAACTGACGGCTTGGCAGAAATCATAGCTCTGAAAATAACTTGATGTGTATATTAACCCAACAAGAAACAATGTTGATTCAGTCTATAGTCTGTATTCATTTATAACCTGTAACCTGCTCACAGTCAGTGCAACTAATAATTTCTTTTACTCTATGAGCAAAACTTTGCATACAACGTTTTTGTTCTGAAAATGTGTCAGTACACAAATAACTAAGAAAAAGACCTTTCCTAATCTTCAGATAGGCTCAGACACCATTGGACTTTATATCAACTTTAGTAGTTAATGACTACATATGTCCTTAGTTTCAGTCTCGTAACCTTACTCTTTTTCCAAGATGCAACTGTACATTCAACTACTCAGAGCCTTTTATGTATTAAAGACTATTGTTTATTTCCCCTGTGCACTGTACTTTCCAGTATTTAATGTGTAAAAATTTCAAATAAACCAAAATTCATTCTCGCAAGAAATCCTGCTGTTTATTATCCTCTCATTCTGAATATGATTATATAAAACCTGCTATCTGTAACTTGCCACTGTTAGAAGACTTTCCCACTTGATTTCAGACTCATAACTGAAGGAACACCTGATTATACTGACGTTCAACTGCTGAGAGCCACATAATCTGTGGAACAAATCCTGACCCCGCAGTGACTTTTAAGACAGAGGTACCACTGATGAACTTAAAAGGCTGGATGCAAACTTTGCTTATTATTCTCTGTCCATGTTCTGAAGAATCAGGCTTGTTAGCTGTCTTGAAACTATGGACCTGAGGAGAGCATTTAGTCCAGTTACCTCAGCTCAGCTTCTGCGGCTTTTGTCAGCTTTTGCAGAACATTTACATATGAAAACGAGGAGGCTGATCACATTTAATTGAGGGAAAACTGTTACTGATTATCATTCAGAAAAGAAGTGAAAACCAACACTGTGCCCTGTATCAAGAACATCTGTTCTTTAGAGTCCAATGTACAGTAAGCAGAATTAAAAATTGGCTGGATTCGTAAGTATTCGCTCCTGGACACCGAGTGTAAACATGCCTTTTATCAGGTTTCCCAAGGTAAGAAATGCATTGCCATTTACTAAATTCGGGTTGTTCTCCTGCTACCTCTTGAGTTAAGGACTCCATGACAAAACCTATGGCAGATGGAAGAGGGAGCAGAGCTAGACTTGCCTGTATTCCCCCGCCACCCTTTCACACTTCGTCTCTGGCTGACTTTGTGAATTTAATTCCGGTCTTAAATTACTGAGTAGGCCTTCACAAGCCATCACATCACCAGTGATCTGGTGCAGCATTGTTTTTTATGATGGAGGTGGGCATGGAGAGATTTTTCTGTAGTCGTCATGAGAGGCTCCTACACAACTTCTATTGTTAACAGTCCTTTCTCAGGGTACTAGTAGAGGATAATTCACAGAGGTCTTAAATTAATACAACTTCTCTAGAAAGTCTCCAGTTGACATAATAAATTCATTCTCTCCTCTCTAGTGAGATAATCTATCAGCAGAGCTCATTAGCATCCTCTAAAACAAAGCCTTTCCTAAAATCCTGTTGACATCCCTGAAATTTATTGCAAGTCATATCATACTATTTTAGAAAACAGAAATGGAAAGGCCTCTGGAGGTTAATCTGATCCAGTATAACTTAACAGCCTCCAGACCACTGGCGAGCTGCAGAAGGACTGCTGCTTGTGCCAGCAAGCAGGCATTGTCAGGAGCTGCCTCCCAATTGTTATCAAATGCCTCTTGGCAGGCAGAGGCAAAACCTGGCTCTTGACTGCTGTCAATACCCACAGGCAGGCATAATAGGGAGCTGGCTTCCCACTGCAGTCAGTACCCCCAGGCAGACACAGTTGGGAACCTATATGTGTAATTACTGCAATGAAATTAAGATACGTATTTTTTTAAATCGCAGAGTACAGTTTAATCTAAATGTTAAATATTTTATTTATTATTCCTCTTTCCCACCTGTTGAATAAGAGGCAGAGACATGGTAGCCCACAGACTGTTTTGAACAGGATTGGATGATCTTTTGATTACAAAAGATTGAGAAATACAGAACTAGTTCATCTCCCTGACAAAGGCAAGATAAATGAAGCATATGTCATTCTTGTTTCTAAATTTGAAGGTGATTCATTCTTTATACTAAACAAAAAAAATCACAGCCATAATTTTGTTCCCAATAAAACAGCTAACCATTCTTATTACATTTTATGTGATGTTTCATGGCACTTAAAAATACTATTTTTACAGTATCTCTGAAAAATAAACCTTCAAAAAGCAGAAGTGGACAAATTTCAAAATAGGAATTACTCAAATTTCACGTGAAAACTTAGCTATAAAAGAAAACCAGAAACTATTGTTAAGGAAGAAAAGATATGTTCTAAACACAACATGTTCTAAACTTTGAATCCCAGTCTTTCACTGGGGTTTAAGATGATGATCTGTAGTTTAGAGATAAAAGGCCTCCTATGAAAAAACTGATGAAATACCATGTTGTCACAAATTCAAACTGAGAACTTTCAAAACTATACTTGTGTCTGATTTGGTTTATCCTCTGAGATGCAAATGTCACTGGCCTTTCACATCCACCATGGAAAACAGCAAACATCACCTCTCCCATGCAGTGCTATGAATCATTCCAGAGCGTACTCTGGCTCTTTTTTGGTCTGTTGCCCTTTCTTCTTCAGCACAGAACTAACTCTTCCTTAACACTCTATTTAGAACAATGGAGTTAATTGCTGCCTTTTCTTAACTTGTAGTTGGGCTTTGTTTGGGAAAGATACTGGGGTGAAAACTCTGAAAGAAAATGTTCTTATGTTAGATTCTGCTGCCATTCCTGGGAAAGGAAGTGCAGGTGTTGCTGCACTCAGATATCTTTTGTGTTACAGTATCCTTTCCTAATGTGTACCAGGTCTATGACAGAGGCCATAGTATCAGAATAGGGGCTTTAATGTGGTCTTAGAACTGTTGTTATTATTATTATTATAATTATTATTCAAAAACATTAAGCACACTAGGGAAAGTTTATACTTCACACTTTCTGTTTCCCTTCAGGTGCTTGGCTTTGGTTATACAGCAATGTTTTAAAACCCATGTGTTATTAAAATAAAAAAGTGTCACTTAAAAAAAAAAAAGACAAATAATTTGAAATGTATTATTCCACAGCTGGAATTCTGCCTTTATCCTTGAAATACGAGTTAACATTAAAACAACAACTAAAATATTGCCTCATGCTACCAAATCGTGTTTCTGCCTATTGTCACAATAAGAAACTGTGTACTGGTGACATTAAAACTAATAGTTAGCAATTCTGAAGCAAGATGGGCTAATTGTGAGTTATCTTTGCAGGCTTTGTCAATCCTGTTACAATAATTTTTGTTTAGCCAAAGACTTGTCCAAGTCTGAACCAAAGTGGGGTGGATTGAGAGCAGTAATAAAGAATGGCTCATTTGGACAGAACTACTGAATACTAATAAGGTGATCATTTCCAGTTGCTAAAAATTTACTGGTGACATTTTTATTTTTCAGTTTTGCCATTTCAATCCTAAAATACCAATATAAATCTGCAAATAATTAAACACACCCACTCCACAGATATTTCCCATAATCCAGAGAAATAAATCTAGATATATGATACAGTGCACATTGCGGCTGAGTTCCCCAACTTACATAACATTTTAAAAGAAAAGCAGAGTAAAAGTGACATGACAGCTTTTTGAGGTCATGCCCCAGTATGTTGATCCTACTATATTTAAAGGGTAAGGTTGGGTCACTAACTAAGAGCAGTGCTGAAGATTTTTTTGTTGCTGTTCATTTCAGTCTTGATGACCCTGGCAGAGGTCTTACTTATTAAAGTGTGTTTGTATATGGAGGCAGCTCCAGAGGGAATGTCTTAGATTATGCTCTTAGAATTGTGCCTGAAATTGGAAAAACACTGCTTAAAGAAACATCATGATGACAGTGAAGCTTCATTCTAGCCTTGTGCACAGTTAATGCAGTCACTAACTAAAATACACAGCTCTGCCCTGAAAAGACATAAAATGCTGGCATTTTCATTTTGTGTAACAGGAATCATACTGCTCTATGCAATGCATTTTTGATTGCATTCATGTACATAAAAAGACAAAAAAAGAATGCTGAGGTTCAAATAGGAGAAAATATTCCATTTGATTGTGGTATATTCCATCCAATAGAAAACATGCTTATTTCAAATCATTAAGATATTTCAGAGGATATGCAAAGGTATCATACTAATTTTTAATATGCATATATACACAGGGAATTAGAGGTACCGAGTGAGATATTGTGGGCACTGGTGTAATTCCATTTTTAACCTTTTCCCCCTTTTTACATTGTATGCTTTTCACATTTTCCCCTTACTTACCTATAAATGAATTAAAAAAGGGAGAAGAAGGGAATGTAACTTAATTGCATATTATGTACCTATGAAGCTTTATTTAAATGACAGTAAATGAGAGGGAGAGCTAGATAACTTACAAAACCTGGGGAGCAAATCCGAAAAACAAGAAAAAGCAATATTCAGTGTTGAAAACTAAAAAAGTCAAATACTTAAGGGAAATAATCTGTAGCGGAAATATACTATGGAAGGAAGACAGTGTCTGGAAAGCAACAAAAAAACCCAAACAAAAAAAAGACTTAGGGCTTGTAGTGAATAGCAAATTAAATAAGGGCTTGCAATGTGATATAGCACTGGGAAAATAAACATGTGATTTTGGCCAACATACACAAAGGGATCACATTCAAAGTGAAGTAGTCGGATTGCATCAGAGGAGACAAAGCATTTGAGAATACGTTATAGAAAACAATGGATTAATGTAGGGGTATACAAGGTGATTTACTGGTTTAAAATTCAAAGCTGTGTGACCAGGTGCAGCTTCATAAAATTTAGTAAAAATTTACCTCCTTTTTCTAGAATTGAATTTGAGTCATTTTTGTTCAGTAATTCTGTGGGTTCTTAATTCCCTTGAATTTAGCAGACTCCTTGGAATTCATCCTGAAATTTTACAGAAGACCACACTGGATAGCAGCAGGTTGATGAATCATTTTCCAGTTCTTCTATTCTGAGTTCATCAGTTCATTACCCAATTTATGATATAGGGGTTTTTTTGGGGAAACTGAAAATGTTTCAGGCCAACCCTTAGCTAAGGTCAAAGACTGAAGGCAACTCCTGGACTTGAATACCCTTACTAGTAAACATGGAGAGCTCATCAGTTTCAGCTGAGGCTGCAGCCTACTGCAGGCACACAGAGCATACGGATCCTGACTGCCTTTCTGGCTGCTAAAAGGTAGACACATGCAACTGGAATTCTAGCTAAAACAACTTGCTTGATCTTTAACTCTTTTTTCATTTTTTCTGAAAATTTCTGAAAGCTTCTGAATACCATTTTCACATTACAAGGCCCTGCTTAGGCTTGTAGCTGCAAGGATTTAAGAAAGAAACACTGGAATGGTTTCAGCATTCTTCTAGTGCAGAAAACAGAGCTGGTGACAACTGCTACAGAAAGACTGAGACATAGGCTGTTAACCTCGCCGTCTTTGACCTGTCAGACAGCATGCCTAACATATGTTACTGGTCCCAATTCTTTGCTAACCCGTGCCTTTTCTGATAAGCTACAGTGGTGCATAAACAGTGCATAATATCAGCATTAGCGTACTTGGAAATTCTGCATGCCTATTATTGAATTTCTGCATTGCACTCACTTTGTATGGTTGAAATAACTTCACAAAATATTTGACAGTAGAGAAAACAGACCAAGTAACTGCAGTCTGGAAGTATTAAATCTACACACTGCTGCAGATGTAACATTTGCTTCAGGGCCCTCATGTCCAGCTAGGCATTCATAGTTGACCAAGGGAGCAGTGGTCTCACTAGTTTGGAAGGAAATCAGCAGCTGATTGCTAACAGTACACGAAAAAAAGTATGCTATCTATTATAATTAAAAGTTAAACCCCAAAACCTATCTGCCCTGTTAGAAGAGACGGAGTAAGCATGTGCAAGGCCAATGCTCAGTGCTCTTAAGTAAACAAACAAACAAATGCACACAAACATGGAACAGATGTTTGATTCATAGGAGCTGTAAACCAGTGGGGTCACTTCTTGGATGTCTGCCACTTTCCATGTGGCAGTATATAAATCACACGCAGAGTCTGTAATCTATATAAAAATCTATACAGCCTAGACAGAGGAATGGGCTACAAATTTGTAGCCCAGGGAAATTTGCTGATGGCATGGAGCATAGTGGCACACTGAAGAAAGAACTAATTTCAAGTTCAAATAAAAGTTTTTAATTTGCAATACAAGTTGGCTGCTGACTGAACCATATGTGTCTTTCAAAGTAATAAACAAACATAGTATATACACAGGTGACTGCAATGGAATTACAGTGGGATTATTTTGAGAGAAATTGTAAAATAGGGGGATCTTTTCATCAAATATCAGTTAAATGTGGAGAGGCAATTAAATAGAAGAAGAAAAACCACCAGGAGAATTCACTATACAGGTAAAAGAGTCAAATGAGTGTTTTTTGGTGCTCTGAGCCAAGGTAGAAATGTCTTTGCTTTTACTTAAAAACCTCGTTCCCAACAACCTGTTTTAGCACTTGGAAAGGCACAAAGAAGGAACAGAAAGATAGAGAGGATGAAGACGAGCTATAAATCTCAATGCTTAAATTAAGTGGTAGGGCTAGAAATACAGTACAGTGCGTCACTTGTTTCAGTGTGACAAATGGTGCTCCATTTGCTAAAGTCATTTACAACTGGCCATTAATAAAGGGGCTGGGACAAGGGATGCCACTTGCTAAAGTTCTAAAAGGAAAGTGATTAGAAGAAGCTGCAAGTCTGAGTATACACTTCAGAGTACTGGCCAAGAAAGGATTTAATTCTTGTTCTTAAACATAAACATTTTACTGATAAGGTGCAGTGTTCCCCCTAGGATTATAAAATCTAAACATAACAGACATTGCTCCAGATGTGTTGTAAGGAGAAAGTTACTGGGAAAACCTTAACACAAAGTAGTTACTAAGAAGCTTTACACTTGTATTGTAAGACCGCAGTTTGCGGAACATCCTTCTAAAAACTTATCATGACAGTTGTAGCAAATCGATTCATTAACCCACCCACCCTACCCCCCCTCCTCCAGAAAAAGTCTCAGTGGAAATCTAGGTACTCTTCTCAATGCAAGAGCTTTGATGTGCACGCTGTTTACCTGCCTTTTCTCTTAAAAAAAATGATGTGGAAATGGGAATTGACAGAGACTTATCAACCTGATGCTCAAGTAGGTCACCAATTTATTTTCTCTTTTCCTTCCCTGTTCCCTTCAATACCATACATCCAGGCTTTTCTGGTGTATGCTGGTAGTCCCTGCTATTCCAAATTATTTTATGTTCTTTAATAAAAAATATATGCAATTGTGTAGGGCCTGATGATTTGGTATCCAGTTCCCTTTCAGAGCTGCACTACTTTGTGAAAAAGATATAGGCAGAGGAAGAAGCATAAACATGTTTCCTCACATGCTGGAGACTCACGGCATCATTTGACTCACATTGATGGAGACCTCGTGGTGTGTGGTCCTAGATAATTTCACCTGTTGCTTCTCTGTAACACCAGTTCTAAATTGGTTTATTCCAAAGTTACAATTCAATAGTTTGGTAATACTTGAGTGGCTGCAAGTATTATGGGTGCCCATCTCTAACAGAACATTAAAGGCAGATTTGAGTGTAAGCTTCAAACTTTTGGAGCCCAGACACAAGCTACAAAAGACAGGAAAAGCCTTCACCAGCTTCACTGGAAGCTTTGGTTTGGGAAGCTTAAAAGAATGCCACTTTTATCCAAATGAGAAGTAATACTTACTAATACCAATAGAGACAACACATACAAATGATAAGCTACATTATAAATAAATAACCTCAAATAACACCAGGATTATCAGTACAGTATTAGAAACAGTACATGTATTTTTAACTAGGAGATGTAAAAAAGGGAACAAGGACTAGCATGAGCTGTTCTATTTAATTAATGTCTTTTCTTTTAAACTAATGTGTGTAGTTTACAAATCATAGTGCTACACTTTGCAATGTTCCAGGGAAACTGATCTTTCCTGATCACCTAGGGATGAGGTGTATTAGTATTCACATTGCCCTGAAGTGGATCACTTTTGCAGTTGCCCCTGTTTTCCACATTCTTTCTGGTAACCTTTCAATTATTATGATAATTGTAAGGAAACAACTTGAAACAAATGGTAAAATCACCCCGTGATAAGACTGTGCCTTATTTTGTTTCTTTTACTTTTATGGACATTCAAATGCAGTTTGGTCAGGATGGAATTTGATTAGAATTTATCAGTCTTGGAGGAAAAACAAGAGAAGCTAATGTTTTATCCAAGTGCAGACTAAATAGGCATGTAATTACAAGTTGTTTCAATGCATTTGTTTTCAACAGGTAATTTGATATTCCTACTATTCAAGTATTAAGATGTCACAGATAAATAATCACAGCTCTTGAAGTAAGCTTTTAAAAAATACTTAAAATCTCCCTATGCCTTTCCTTTAGATCTCAAATACATATATATATAATTATAAACTTGCACTTTAAAAATATTATATAGATAAACTTTTATAATGGAAATGATGCTGGAGATAATAGAGCAGTTAAAGTAAGTGGATGTTAAGAGTAATATTTAGCAAAGTCTATGTAAATGGAAAGGAACCTTGTGGATATTCTGTTTTGCCAAATTTGTATTTTTTTTTTCAAAGTACCAGGCAACATATTGTCTGCACAGAGGAGTTCGCTTGTTAGCCCTGTTCAAATTTTAACATAGTGAGACCTATAAATGCGTGGGGTAACTTTGCTGCTGCTATTCAGCAAAAAATGTTATGTCGTTATTCTGATTTTGCTATGCGTAGATAACTGAAGGATGTTTAAAGCATGACATAATCTCCTCAAGAAATAAGGAATAAGGCATCCTAAAAAGTGAAAAATAGAGAAAAGAAAAAGGAGACTAGGAAAATTTTGGTTCAGTTGATAAAAAGCAGGAGAGAGAGACACAGCCTAAGTAAAAAAGGAACTTGCAAACGTCAAATTAAAAATTGGATCTTACTATAGTAAAAAAAATTGTCCTGTTAAAGGGACATCATTATTAGGTTTGCTCAGAAATGTTATTGCTAGAACCTCTTCATTTAAATATCAAGAATTACATGTAGACTGTCATTATTGCATCTTACAAGCAGATATTATTAATGACATTATGGCATGTCTATAAGTTAAACTATAAGAAGCCTTACCTGTTAGAAAGAGGAAGATCTGAAGGAATTTCAAAAACAGTTTCCAAGTATTGTTTTTTGTGGGAAGAAGCAATTTTCTACAAAAGAATAACTTTTTAAAAGTTCTCTTCTCAAAATGGCAACATTATTTGGCCTATCTTGTTTTAGCTAACAATGAGCTGCTGAGCTGACTTACCATAAAAAGTATGGCAAATAGAACTCAGTCTTACTTTTCTATACACAAGAAGAAACTATAACAACGTTATTGAGAGGTGGACACTTTACACAGATGAGCAAACAGATACCAATTCAATTAATACTTCAGCTGTGGGATGAAATAATACTAGAATTTGACATGCTGCACATAGAAAAAGAATATTTTTTGTAAATATCACACCTGTAAGTTTTGATAAGGCCAGTTGATGATAGACTGCAGTGTAATTAAAGGCAAACTGAATCGTACAAAGTTTCTCATTTAGATCTGTTCAGCTTAATTTATTGGAATTTTTGAGTGAACTTAAAAGATTATTTTTTTTTTTACTGAAAGACCATCCTATTCAGAACTCCTTCCGCAATGCATTTGTTGTCTAAGAGTGCCTGATGATTAACAATCTACCTTCATTTCAGGGGCTTTCTTTGATGAAGAGGCTCACTATCGTGGGCTGATAAAAGATCATGATACTTCTGAAGTGTGAAACTAAGAACCTGAAAAGACAATGAATGAAAGAGTATGTTGGGCTAGATCACAGGTATATTCATCTCTTAAACCACATAGCTAGAAAGGTGTTATGAAACAATACTGTCTTGGGTCAGTAATATTTATGCCTACTTTAATAAATAAGTGTCAAGGAAAGAAAAGTCCAAAGTTTTAATTGTATAAACAATAAACTGTTAGATAATGTAGGCAAATCAAAAGAAGCCTGTTTCTTCAAAAAAGTTATTTCTTGGGAAAATAAGTTCTGGTGGTGATTTTATATAGGTTAGATATCTAGGGAAACTATGAAAATTTAGAAAGTCAAATAAATGGGTTAAAGATTTATAAGAAAATTAACAGAACACGTAAATTTCCTGAATACTGAACAGATACATAACTATTGTTATAGGATATTTTTCTGCTCCCTACTTGCCCATGCCTTACCCTATTTGTTTCTGTAGTATGGTAGTTTTAATTCAAATGTTATAAATCTTGGGTTATGACTTCAAACTGTAGCTATTAATATTTATTGATAAACTGAACGTTCCTCTAAAAAGGAGCCACATTTAAATGGTCTATATCCCTTCTTTTGGCTTTCAATTAGCATTACAGAGGGCATATTAATTATTTGAAAAGATTGTATTACTTTCATTTACTGGTATCTTCCCATCTATGATATTTATCTTGGCCTAATTTCCTCTTTTAAAGATTAAGGCAGTTCATTGCACACACATATATGTGACATGGAATATATAGAAAGGTTTTGTAGAGAAGACAGCAGAAAGCATTATTTCTTAAAACTTTAAGTCAGACTTAGAATACATATAAATTGGTGCAGCTCCATTGGCTTTAGCAGTGTAATCTGATTTTTGGTAGCCAAGAAGCTGCCACAATATTTCCTTTTCATTCTTGATATTTTACTTGTTTCTTTTTATTGAACGTTGCAGCAGAAGATTGCTTTGGCTGTAAACACAAATAGCAATGCCTGCGAAATAGCATTCGTATACTCTGGTAGTGTATAGATTAGATAGGCGTAGTAGATGCAAAACCATGTCTATATTTTTTAAGAAGGAAGAAGGAAAGAGTACATGAAATACTGAACAGTGGGACTGCAGTGATTCATAACTTGCTCTCTGGACTGCTGTGACTTGCCACTGGTTGTTCACAACTTCAGCAGAGTCTCTGGGGATTCACAAGAGTTTATGCATTAGCACAGCATTATTTCTGATCCTGCTG
>NW_009923145.1:81036-130863 GCF_000696875.1 Nestor notabilis
GATTCAAGTCTTCAGTTCTTTCTGCACAGTAAAAGAATGCATCCACAACCAATTGAACTGCATGCAGACTCCTTCAATCAAATGAGTATAGGTGCAATCCCTACTCTATGTCAGACAGGGATAGCCAGTCTGTGGAAGTTAATGTGGAATGCAGACCCATGGTAGAAACAGTTCAGTATCTGGATTATCAAAAAAAAAATAGGGGGACATGTCTTGCAAATACACAGGCACTCTGCATGCTCAAATGTGCTGTCTGGTAACTGCTATGGACAAAATCTTGTAAGTCTTAAGGATACGTTACAAGAATCCTTCCTCTGGGAAAACTACACAGAATGATGCTTCTCATGCCTAAGCATTAAGACTGTTTCACTGGAACAGTATATGGAAGCTAACAGCTGGTAAGGTGAAGAAGAAATGTGTGTGCATGTGGGCTGGGAATAAAAGAGCAGGTCAAATATTACAAGTACTTGAAAAAAGAGCTTTATATCAACTCATCCTAACAGTTCTGACAACTAGTGGCTAATCTCCTGTATTGTCTTGTTAGCTGGCAGGGTAGGGTGGACCCACTTTTGAGATCCTGTTGATTAGGAGGAGTTTAAAGACTTCCCTTTACTGAGGAAGGGATGCATTAAAAGAAGGAAGGAAAGAAAAAGGCTTTCCTCTTATCATCCTTCTGTCATCACCCACAGAAAGGAATTTGACCTTTTGATTGAGTTGTTTTCTTGCTTTGTTTAGTAGTGAATTGTCATTTGCAACGGGCCTCTGCCATCCATGAAGTCCTAAGCTCTCCCCTATTTATGCTATGGAAGGAATGCACATCAGTAATACAGATCAACAGGATTATAGTTACTTAATTGGACTCTGGCTAATAAAATTAACCAATAGATTGAAGAGAGTTGTTTTGTTTTCTTTTGTTTAGTATTACCAACAATATTCTCCCTCTGACTAGATGCCAGGAAAAAGAATTCCTAGTTTCCTTTTAGTGAAGTTTGCTTCTTTTTATATTGTGCATCTAAATTTAGGAAGCATAAACTCTTAATGACTGTCCAAATATAAACTAAGCAGACAAAGTAGTAGCTATGTTTTACAATACAAAGTAATTTAGTATTGCTGTATGCTATCGCAGCTTGATTAAAGTAACAATAACAAAGCTCACAGAATGTTTCCTGTTTGTTTTTAAAATTTTGCCCCTAAAGATTTTAGCAGAGGAATTTCATATAAGACAGCTAGCCCTAATTCCTTGCCTTCTGTAATGTTTACTTTTGCCTAACTCATTTCACATTTGTATATCACATTAATACACTTGCAGTTATTTGAACAGAAATTATACTATGTATTTTGACTTCTAAGCAATAATTGGAAGTAACAACAGAATCTTAAGTAGTAATGCAGCTGTCTCCAAAGTATTGTTAAGCCTAAAGAGTTACTGGGAATGCACAAAACTACAAAGGAATTGTAAAGAAATGATTTCATCTGTATATGATTTTAATCAAGCTTGGCTTGCTGTTAAAAGTCTTGTTTAATGAAGACTGCATTTCCCTTATGAGAGTCCTGACCGTTGTAGTTCAGTATCAGCCAACCAAGGCTTATTGCCGTAACAATAGCTAGAGGGTTTACCACAAAAGATAAAGAAAAAAACCCGACCAACAAAAAAAAAAACCAAACCAAGAACAAAAAACCAAAAAACAAACAAACAAAACCCTAAATCCAAACTGCTAAACAAAAAACCCCAACCTTTAATTTCAGGTTTTTTCTGGTCACTTTTTTAGAAAATGACAGACAAAGAATCAAAGTAACTGATAATTAGCAAAAAGTCTGGTTGAACAAATGTAAACTTATAGAAGTTAGATAGCATTTTATTCATATAATTTTCAATCCAGTTATTTAATTACAAAAACCAGTTCACCTGGGATTTTCTTCTTATGCTCCATCATTATTTCTACTACTGTAATATTACTGATTTCAAAAAGTGAAATCAAACACTTTGCACCTAAACTCTTACAAATCTAATATATGGATGTTGGATTTAATATTCTTAATGCAAATACATAGTTCTGCTTTGTAGAACTACGAAAACGTAGAAAGATTATTTTATCTAATGCTAACTGAAAACTGAAACAAATATTTTTCTCTTCTAATTTTAAGACACGCTCCCATAACCGTTAATATTATTTGTAGAAAAACACATAAGGGAATATTTTGGTAATGGTCCCTACTCATGATTTTAATAGCATTAATAAAATGAAGGAAACTTATACATATGTCTCAGCATTTGCAGTCAGGATCAGTGCATTAGTGCCAGACTTTGAAAACTCCAATTCGCACAGATTGTTCCTTTGAAGTTAATGAGATATTTGTATGAGTGGGGGCTACTTGAGCCAGTGTTTGCTGGTTGGACCCTTAGTCCTTTCTGTTGCCAAGTGTACTTAAGTTTATAAGACCATCCATTTCAACACATTTTGTTTAGCTAAATTGAAGTACTTCATTTTTAAGGAAAAAGTTATATTGCCAAAAAGTATAAACAGGACTAACTTTGACTAATATAAATATTTGAAAACCAGAACTTTTTGCTACATCTTATAGAAACAATCCTAGTGCAGATGTCAGAGGGAAAGTGCTTTTATGGAATAGATGGTTCAACTGAAGAATAGAACAGAGGAAATTTTAAAAATAAATATGAGGAAATTTGTCTTCTAACAGCCAGCATATTTGGATCAGGTTCAGAATATTTTTGCCTAACAATTAAATGGAAATTCTTTACATTTCCAGTTCCGCGGCACATTATTTAAACCTTAAGCCTCTCTAATTAAGAGGAATCATTAAATTTATTCCTATTGCCTGCTTTAAAGTTTATTTGCTAATAAGCAACTGGACAAGGGATGTGTGAAATGAATAGTTGAAGAAAAACTCTGACAGCAAAAGAAAGGTCTGGAGGGTGAAGTTGGTTTATTAGGCACCGTTTGTCATGAATGGGCCTACTGCACGTACAAAAGCAAATCCCACTACCTTAGAAGATTAATTCTGAAGGAGGCACTCGTGGGTCAAAGTATACATAAGCGTGTGCCTAATCTCAGAGAAATCAGGCTATTTTCTCACAGCAATTAAGCAGAGGTCTAGGGTTTCACCCACAGTGTATTTAAACACAGGATACAATTAAACCCCAAAGTATTAATATCTGTGCTGTGCAAAATTGCCCAGGAAATAGATTTTGCCTTCTTTCAAATGGAAAGCAAGGCAAATTAAGGAGGATGACTTTATTTGAGTAAAAATTATCCTGAAACAAGTGTAAGTCATTCATTTTTAACTCTTAATTTCTTATGTACACTTTCCTCTCCACCCCTACTTCCTGCTTACATAATTTACTCTGGAATGCACAATCTTCAGTGGATATATGTGATCAACACCATTTAATTAAAATACTTTTGTTTTCATGGCTAGTATAATTTCTACAGGATAATAGTTCAACCAAAACATTTTGAACAAATTATGAACAAAATGCTGCTCTGTACTGGCAATCTTTAAGATCAAGGAAAAGAGTGACTGAACATCTTAATCGGCAAAGAGCAGTTACAAAAGATCTCTTTCCTCCTTGATGTCTATGGATTATTGAACAGTGTGAGTGGAAAGAACACTGTGACTTAATTTAATGCCAATTTGAAATGTTTTTAAAGAAAGGGGAAAAACTCAGCTAAACACACAACATAATTTTTATCGCAAAGTGAACTTATATGTATAAACATAGTAAGAATTAAATAATTATTTTAAACAAAATCTTCTTTTTCAGCTCCCCAGAATTCCTCTCCCATTTTATGGTCTTTCACATTGTCATTTAACATATAATTCACTTCTGTCTATTTATCATACCTACATAATATATTTCACTCGCAAACTGCTTTATAAAAAGAAAAAATCAATCTTTCCCTCCTTACTTCTAGATGATGGGCATTTCCTATCAGAACAACTGTTTATACACAAAGGTAACACACTCTGCACTATGATAAATCCTGTCTCCTGTACTTTTACACTTAGAATTGTTACCGTTTGGTGACCATAGCAATGTACATAATAATATGAACAAATTAATTCTAGATCTCAAAGCTTCTATGTATCAAGTTTCAGTAATTTTGTGGAAAATCTTAGTATTTTGAACTTTCAAATCAATGATGCATTGCACAGGATGTTAATAAACAGTCTAAATAGTGAAGTAACATGCAGAAATTTTTTTAAAGAAACAAAAAATTACTTTTTGCTGATCACGTTGGTCAGCAAGACACTATTTTAACCTTTAAAAATGCAGCATATCCCAAAACAACTTATTTCTTAAACAAATGGTCTTCTTGAGCACAACTGACCTTTTAAATGATTATATCTCAGCACTTGCAACAAAAAGAATTTTACCTATCACCTTTACACTGTTGATGCACTGCACTGGGTGAATCCATAACCTTTTCACAATATATAACATACTGCAGAACACAAAATTACTTGTTAAGTTTAATTAAGTCCCTTCAGAACAGTCCTGCTGACCTCTTTGGGAAGAGATCTCACTAAATGAAAAAATAAACCCAAACAAATTCCAAATCTCTCTACATTTGATAGCTCTAAATGAATCTCCAACCATTTCAGAAAATTATCCTTCAGAGCACTGAAAAAGTTTGCTGCTCTAAATCTTCCATAATAAGGTTTTTAGATAAATTTCAGTAAACATAAGGAAAAAAAAAAATCTTGTATAAAACACACAATCTTTTATTTTCCCAGCAGTCAGTGCCTGATGGAAGCTCGCTGAAGTCTTTGGAACAAGCCTTAAACTTATGTTAGAAGCAAAATCAAACAGAATATATACTACCTTCAAAGTCTGCAATTAATTTAAAGTGACACTAGCATTTGCAAATTCTATTTCACTCAGGTCAAGTATCAGACCTCTAAGACAGTTAATGTTTCCTGATTATAAAAAGAAACTTAGTAAGCCTCTGTCTACACACATGAATGCAGTAATAATGGTGAAGCATGTGCTTAACATGAGCACACACTTCAAACCAGCAAGAGATTGATTTTATGCATATGTTGTTTCAGTTCACACATAGGATGAATCTATAAAGACTACAAAACTTTGTAGCCATATTCTGTAAGATACAAGTGGTAGAGTTCACTTTTGATGTTGAGATGATCATAATTATTTAGTATGTTCTCTACAACATGAATTAAAGAGGAAACATAAATCTTGATGTGCTTTTATACTTAAAATCTTTATGAAGTCAGTGGGTTCTAAACGATTGGTGTGACAAATTTTAAATAACAACATTTGTTGCTGTCTTTACTGTATCTTTTTAAATTCTGTTTGAGACACAGCTAGAAAGAAGCTTATTGTTTGAAATGAACTGTATTGTTGTTAGGGAAGCATGCATTAAAATTAAAAACAAGCCCTCAATAATCAAAAGACGTTCACAGGGATCTTTCTTTTTTTGGTTTTTTTTTTTTTTTTTTTAACATTCTGAGTTAATAAGCCACTGATATCGCAGTAGGTACAACCTCCTGATGTAAAATCGAACTAGTGTCCAATGAGACATTGAAGTACTGGAACAAGCAAAGAAACGGAAAGGCATAAGAAATATGGAACTTGCTGTGGCTTTCTCTAGACAAAGGAGATGAGTTATCTGATTGGTGTGTAATCACAAAGTTAAACAAACAGCAAGCAATAAGGCTAAACTAATTCACTGTCAAGCCTACATGTCACCCTGGCTGGTTCATTACGTGCATTTGTGACAATACGGAAGAGACAACTGTACTGAATCAAATAACTTGAAACGGTTTACACTCCTATAAAACTATTTACATTTTGTCAAATGAATATTTATAACAAGTGGCTTTCCCTTCACAAACACTATAGCTCAAGCAGCTCCCAGTCATTATCGTATTTAGGAAGTACAAACACTAATTCTGTGAGTCAGTGACACAGTCTGTTGTAACCTGCCAGAAAACAAGGCCTGCAATCCTAATACAAAATCCAGTAGAAATGTGCTGTTGCTTCCAGTTTTTCGAATGTCCTAGCATTTTTATGTCTCCAAGTCACAGGAATTCAGTTTCCATGTTATATCTGCCCTTCAGCATAGCATGCCCCAATGAAACAGCCGATGAAGTTTATTTTGCACTTTATCAATACAGTGTAAACCAGCATGTGCTTACCTCCATGGGGTTACTGAACCCAACTTGTCTGTGTGCACAGACAGCATTTTGGCCACAGATGTGACTGGTTAACTGTACAAGCAAGGAGGATAAATCCACACAACAATACTTCATTCACCAAGGAAATCTGCTGTGGATTACAGCTTCTCTATGGTTACGTCTGTTCTTAATTTACTGCTTTTATTCAGTTTTCAACCATAAATGAGCCCCTTATGAGGCATTCACTATGCAGAATTGACAACTCTTTTTATCTACTCGAAAAATATTTTTGGATAATAATTTATGGTTACAAAATATTTTAAGCAGTTTGAATAGTTACATTATATTCTTTCAGTACTTAACGATGCAGTATCCCCTGTAAAAATGGAGACCTGTGCAATCTATTGATTTCACATATTTATAACAAAACACAGCAGCCTTAGCCATACAGAAATATAAATTTTAAAACTGCATATATCATGGGAATGGCATTGTGTTTTTTTTAAAAGCTCTTAAACAGCACCTCATGAGGAAATCCTGGGCCAGAAATGTAAGGGCCCTGTGGATGGGAACATAAAGAAAGTCTTTTGGCAGGCATGACATTTTGTTTATGGCCTTTTTTTGCCTTTTTTTTCTTCTTTTTAAAGTTTGTGATAGATGTGGATTTTAAACACTATTCAACAGAGAAAATGCAAAGCTGTCTGTAATGCTGGGGAGGGTTACTGCATTATTTATGTTTTACGTATGAAACCGAAATGTGAGCATGGGTATTTTAATCTTGTTTCACCATCAAAGATAGTATCTCAATTTGTATGCTGAATTAATGTGCATCTACTTCGTAAAAGCCATCTAAAGGGACTGATTAGCATTGAGCACTAAGTGATGCTTAGGAAAGAAGGTTGTAAGTAAGCAGAGCCGCCTAGGAAACTAGCAACCTGCTGCAAAGCTGCTGCTGTGAAGGTATATTTTGTTGCATGCCGGTATCAGACTGTATCTGTTCTGACATACATCCTCAGAGGGACATCATTCATTGAAGCTGTAATTTGCAATAGAGGCAGGCAGCCATGTGAATGATATGAATGATACGGAATATTCTTATTAATTGAGACAATAGTGATGAGGCTTTAAAAAGCCTTCCTAGATGACAAAGTCCCCTTTGCATTATTTTAGATTAATTTAAAGTGTTGGCACACAAAGCTTTACAACTTTATTCTTGGCAGAATATGAGTACTTTCAGACTCATTGATACTCAGGGATTCTTCACTATTACAGAGTAAACTCCCTGTAGATAAACAGAAGAAAACATTTGAATGAGGAACTTGCATTGTTTTCCTCATTAGCAGCTACACTGTCTTGAGCAGTGAATGAGTGTTTTGGGAAAGGCATTCTTGGCATTAACAAGAAAGGACATTGCTTTTACAGGCACGAACACTTTATGGCTTTCTGAAACATCCTATCACAATACCATATGTAATCCAAATAAAAAAATACAACTGAAAGCAAAATAAAGTGTTAGGGTACTTTAAATATAAGTGCACTTTGTATATAAATACAGCAGAAAACACTGAACTGATTTTAGTTTAGTTGCTGTAAATATTGCCCCTGATGTTTTATGGATTCCAGTTCTTCCTTTGTTTGCTATTTAATTGCAACTGGTTTTGATTTCTTTATAAAAATAAAAAATGCTTTGTTTAAGACTGAGTATCCTCATTTTCATTTAGTGGATGCAGTCAGAATGCTAGGTGTAGGCAGACATTTTCCGCATGTATTTAAGCTTCCCCTGGAGTGGCTGGATAAAACACCATGGCAGATACTCAGCTCTACAATCACAGGGACTGTGCCAGTGAGTCTTTAGAGTCTTCTGAGTATAAAACTTCCCTGAGTTAGAAGTTACCTTTTAATTGTGTATGCATGCGTGTGCACACATTAATTTGAGTGCTGGGACTGTAGCTATGGTATAACAGTCTGCACACTCTCTTAGTCTGTATTTATGAATGAAAGTTTTAAATTTAGCTAAAGTCAGTGGGTAGCCACAGGGCTACTATCATTTATGTTTGGTACCATGATCCAAACTTAGCACTTACATCTCACTTATTGTGTAGAGATTTAATGGATGGCAAAATCTCTAAAAGCTTCATGAGCCTGAGAACTCAGAACTTCTTTTGCATGACAGATGCACATGTCTGGAGAAAAAAAAAAAAAAGGAATGCCAAAGCAGTAAAAGTTGATGTTGTTCTGAAGTGCAAAATTGCCTTGAGAAAAAACACCTGGATGTGGATTCTACAACAGCAGTTTTCCTTTGTGCTCTCCCTGGAATCTCTATTACTTCCACCACATATAAAGATAGGGCAGGATTTCCCCCTAAAAATTAAATCCTCAGATACTTGCTTGTATGCACCAACTCTGTGAGGTAGCTAGTTCAGCCACAGAACAGAAAAGTAGGAGCTGAAAGTGCTGGTAGGACATAAAATGCTTCTGTAGCATTTGGACATTTTATAGATTTATGCCCACATAACTGAAATTGCAGAAAGGAGCAACACAGACACCACAAAGCAGCTGGCAGCTCCTAACTGGCCATTTAATTCAAGAATATGGGTGAAGCAACAACTTCATCAGTATTTTTCCCTCCCTCTTTTTACTCCTAAACTCAGCTGTTTCAAGGTCTGAGTAGTACCGAACATCATATTGCTCCAAGCCACATGGCTGGGGTTTTCCTAATAGTTGAGTTTCACAAACAGCAAGCTAAATCACCCTCTTGTGTTTTCCAGCATAAATACAATGAATCACAATAATATAATGCTTCAGGTCTGAATTAAATTGACAATAACAAGGATGCTGCAATGTAAGATCCCCAGTCCACTGTGAATTCAACTTCTCATACGTATTGCAGCTAAGAATGGATCTGTACCAGGATACCTGACCCAAGTGGCTAATCAAGTGTAATCTATCTGACCCATATGGCACCTGAGCCAGCCTTTGTTCTTACATAATTTATATTTCAGGGCAATGTACTAATTTGAATCCTACCCCTCGTCATAGTGCATGTATGAGCAAGTGCTAGACAGAGGATCATTTAACACTGAATTCTCCCAACACATTGCAGTTACAGAACCACCTGTGCCAAACAGCTTCTCCTTTCTGAGCTACTGCAAAATCTTCAGCACCTCAAAAGTCGACAAAATATATCAATTCTTCTTTGATGTCAAAAAATGCCATGTTAGCATATGGTAGCTGAATGATAAAACACAGATAAGGTAGGCTGAAACACCACCGAATTATTGCCTTTGGATTTTTTTTTCTCTCTTTAACTCTTTTCTCACATGTATATTTGACTTAGGCAAAGTGGAACAGATCCCACAGATTTTTTAGAGCTGATCTGCCCTACAAGTCAGCAACATATAAAGATTAACAGTTTGATTGAGTTTGCAAGCCTAACCTTTGAAAATCAAAAATCATAGGAACATTCAGGTGGGAAAGGACCTGACAAAGTCACTTAGTCTAAATTACTGCTTAAAGCAGTCTCAAAACCAAATTTAGACCAAGCAACTGAGAATTCAAAATTAAGCAAGAATTTAGACTTCAGTATCTCTTTTCTTGGAGAATCCCACAACCTCTCTGGGCAACCTGCTCGAAAACCTGATTATTTTCATAGCATATAAAAAAATAAAAATTCTTGCATGCAATCAAAACCTTCTGTATACCAGCTTATGACTGTTAACTCTCATCATCCTGTTGTACATCTCCCTAGAGCCTGGCTACATATTTTCTATAACCTCACTGTAGATATTGGAGGGCTGCTTTTAGGTGCCCTTAGAGCCATCCCTCCTCCAGGATGAACAAGCCCAGTCCTTTCCTTATAGGCCAAGTTCTCCAGTCTCTGGTCATCTTGTAGGCCCTCCGCTGAGTTTGGTCCACTTTTTCAAAGTCTGTCTTGTACTGGAGGCACCAAACTGGTCTAGCAAATGCTAATTGAAGGGGAATAATCACTTCCCTTGATCTACTGGCTATGCTTCCCTTTACGCTATTAATCCTCATTACTACCATGACACACTGATGACTATGGTGTAGCGTGGTGTAGCTCCCTTCCAGAGCTGCTCTGCAGCAGTCCACTGCCTGTACTGATGCAGGAGCATAATTTCTTTCCAGGACCTTGGCTTTACCTTTGTTTTTGCTGAAATTAATTAGGTCCCCCTGTCCTGGTTAGTAGGCTCTCCACATTCCTTGGCCTGCAAAACTGATGACTCTCTCCTCCTCCAGGTCACAGGTAAAGATATGAAACAGTGCCAGTATAGGTCACAGAGGAGCTACACTTTCTGAGCAGAGCAGTAACCATGGGCCATTTGGGCTTTTGACCTTAAGCTTTTGAGCTGGATCGTCTGACCAGATTTTCACCCTAGTAGTTCACTCATTTAAACTGTTATGTCCCAACTCAGGTACATGGGAAGTTGTTTTGAAACCTTTGCTAAGATCACTGTCAAAGACACTCACTCTGCCCCCTGCCACCTACAGATCTACTCATTTCATCATAGAGGGTAATCAGGTTGGTAAACCTTGATTAACGTTTTTAAATTCCTGTTGGTTATTCCCAATCACCTTCGTCTCCTTCATGTGCCCCAAAATTGCTTCTAAGATCACTCAGTTATTTTCCCAGAGACTGAAGTAAGGTTAACCACCCCAGGTCATCTTTCAGGTTGTCGATATGCTTGAAGATGGATACGATTTTTGTCTCACTCCAGTCATTGGTGACTTTTCCTGATCTCCATGACCTCTCAAAGACAATGGAGAAAAGACAGTTCACTGGCCACAAAGAGGCCAGTTCATCAATAAGCTGCCTCAGCACCTCTAGCTGTCTCCCATCTGGCCCTGCAGAGTGGTGTGGGTCAAGGTTTCTCAGGGGAACTCTCCCACTGCTGGTGGTTTCTGTCCTCTTTCAATCCTGCGTGTCTAGTCAGAAGCACAGAAGGCTTTGTCAGTTAAGAGTGGGACAATGAGTTACAGCCTTATCTGCATCTGCTTGTGACTAGCAGTATCCTTTTAGCAGCAAGTCTATGTTATCTTTGTTTACTGCTAATGCAGCTGTAGAAGCTCTTCTTGTTGACTTTGATACCCCTTGCCAGGTCCAACTCTAGCTTTACTTGCCAGTTTTAATTCTAGCCGAAGTTTGGTTTTCTTAACACCTTCCCTGCTTGCCTAGGCAAGGCTTCTACATTCCTCCTTAGTATCTTCTCCTCCTTTTTGTTTATGTCCTTTTTGCACTGGGGTTCAGTCATGAGTTTCAGTCATCCTTGTTTAATCAAGATGTTCTCCTGATAGCATTTCTTTGAGTTTTGGAATGAGTGCTGGTGTGCTTTGAGAGGCTGTCCTTAGAGATCTGCCAGCTTTTCTGATCTCCTTTATATTTCAACACTGGCTCCCATGGGACCCTACCTACTAGTTCCCCAAAGCAGTCTTCCTTCAAGCAGCCTGCCACATCTTCCTTAGAAAAGCTCCTTGAAGAGTGATTTGAACTGCTCCTTCATGTAAATGCCGCACCCTCCATCACCTTCTTCCATTCCTGTCTTTCCTAAAAAGCTTGTACCATCCACCCTAACTGCAGTCCCGTCCTACAAGCCATTCCACTGCATTAATCATCCCAAAGATGTCATGGTTCTGCAACTGCATGTCAAGCTCCAGCTCCTCCTGTTTATTTCCCAGGCAGTGTGCTTTCATGCACAGGCATTTGAGGCTGGCCCTCAGGGTGGGATATAGCCTTTCTGGTGGTTCCCTTCCTCCTATTAACCTACCCTATATACTAACCACCCCAACCTCTGTTCCCTCACTTAACTATGAGGTTGTTTCCCCATACCCTAGTCCACGTAGTTTAAAGCCTTCCTCATCAGATTGGCAAGGATGTTGTAACTGTTTTGTTTGCAGTGGTTATATGCAACAAGATGTAGTTGCTTTCTACTTTTTTCTTGAAGTGTATATAACAGCATAACAAACATCAGTTATGAATGCGGGACGGTCTCTTAACGAAGATTTTTTTTCCTAATTGATGCAAACCTTTTCTAAAACCACCTCTGACAATAAAACCTCTTTACTTCACTATGAAATCTTACAACTAGCAAAGATGACACAGCTAGAGGGAAGGATGACTTTGCACCTATGCAGGCTTCAAGCTGATGCAATGACTCCTTGGTGCCATAGAGCAGCTTAAGAACAGGTCTGACACGCTTCATAATTAGAATACTTCAGGATCAAAAAGTAAAAAGATGACTTAAAATCCCCAAGCTGTGCCAACTCCTTCTGCAATTGAAGATCTGGTCCTATAAGCTGTGTATCCAGATGTCAGTGCCAAGAGTTCACAAGTAGAGATTTAAAGTGTAAGCAGCTAAATCTTCACTGAAATGAAACACTCACATGCTGAAATTAAGAATGTTTATTAGCAGTAGATTCAGCACAAATGAGAAGGCAGTGGGGGCAAGCTAAATGAATGCCAGTTTGTCCCTAACAGGGCATCAGAAAAATGGACTGCTGGAGCTGGTGAGTGGCTGAAGCTTCAGTTTCAGAAAATGGCTCTGGTTACAGAGCAGAAGTCCTGCTGTTTTGGCTGGCTCCTTTATATTATGGAAACAACAGCTTAATCCTAATTGGCACACATATCTTTTCTCCACTGGTAAATGAAAGGAGCACTGGAATGCTGTATGCAATTCATTTCAGCTTGTGTCTGGGATATATTGCTGGCATTCAGTGTGTGGTGCTGTGCCAGATGGCAGGGTTGGCATCTGCAAAGTTGCTCAGTGGGCATCTCACTACTACTTTTCAGGAAGCAATGCTCCATTTCTTTCTAAGATTGAACACTAGGAGAGAAATGGCAGCTAAAGCCTATTCAGCTGTGTTTTTATGGGTACGGTCTGTAACATGCCACTCCTTGGCAACAACCTGCTGTAATTTCAGCACCTAAATATGTTGAGAGCCAATCCCTTAGGAATGCCTAGGATATTTTTGAAAATGGGAATTCAGATGACTAAGGGCATTTACCAATGGGCTGCAGCAAATGTAATTGCAGAAAATTGCCAGATACCTTCTCTCACTATCTGCTTTGCCCCTCTGCTGAGTATGGAGAATGGAATGCATACGTGCTCAGGTGCTTAAATGCAAAGTTTCGGAGCCTAGGTTAAAGGCACCTTGGTCAGCAGTTTAAACTAAAGCCCTCAGACTCCTTACTGACATGACTGAGATGTGGGTGTGTGTCCCAACCTGCCTGCTCTCCAGTAGGAGCAACAATCTCCAGCAGTGGGGAAACAGTAGAAGATAACATCTCACACAGCAGTTGTACTGCAAAGGAAATGGTGCCAAAGACTTCAGTGCCAAAGGCTTAGGTGCTTAAAAATACATTTAATACAAGAAATTACAGAACTGTCTACTTGAATTCAGACATTTATCTTTCGCTGAAATAACGTATATTTATGAAAAATCTCAGTGATCACTTCTCTAAATATTTAGTTACTTAAGTACCCTTAAAAAACTAGTCACATATCAAGTATGAAAATGACTAAGGCTCAGATGAACTGATTTAGACATTTTAAAAATGCTTTCCTAACTGGCAATGTGGGAAAATATTCCTGTTTATGGATGGAGCCCTACTGGAGGATGAGAAGTAGAAAATAAGGGAATAAATTATATTCAAAGAATTATTTTTGACCTTTCAAAGAAAAAGAAGTGTAAAGTTTGGGTCTTAGGCAAAACTGAGATTGAATGTATGGATTAGGGGCAAGAAGTAGATAATTTTGTGCAAATCTCTTTAAACTTAAATTGCTAGTTGATTCTTCCCTTAAAAATCCAAAAGCACTATAAAGGTGTGGTGACTATAATTAACAGAAAGTGATTTGTAGATCTCTAATCACACTTCTTTTTTGAAAGAATGCACAATTAATCTTACAAAACTAAATGCAAAATAACAATTGAAAAATGTGTCCCTTAGCCTTTGGATGAATTTAAAGAAAAATGTGTATTGGATCTGCACATTAATAAAGCCTGTTAAGCTCAGTAGAATACTTTATATTCATCTGTGCTTCATCAAGCAGGTTCATGACCTCTACAGAACTGCAGCAGCTCCCTCTGTTCTGAAAACCACATGGGGGAAGATGGTAAATATTATTTTGTGATTAGAAAATGTTACTGGAATTGTCATAAAGAAATATTTAATGTGGAGAGTGTGGTTCAGGAATTAAAACATACACAGCAGGAGAAAAAGCAGCATGGAACAAATTTTTACTCCTAGTGACAGGCAAGTAAAATTTAAGGAATGCCTATGACATTGGAGATACTGTGCCACAGTTAAATAGTTATCACTGAGCTCATGAAGATATTCATGCACCTGTCTAAGTTAAACCATGTGAGTATCCTCATTGTTCTAGATGAGACAACATGATATTTCAAATTAAGCAGGCAACTAAATATATTGCTGAATTAGTATTGGAAATACCAAAAATATAGTTGAATGATTTTTCTTCTGTAAAATAAGCATGTAACTACATAACCAAACATGTTAAATATATGCATCAAAGACATTTGATGAGAAGCGCAGGAATGACCGTGTACAGAACATTATTCTAAGGTAACACACAAAATATGTGATGCTATTCTTATTAAAAGCTCAATACATCAACTATGTTTGCAGTTCCTTTTCCTGATTTCCCTGCAGCATGCATGAATATGTGTACATATCTATGTACACTTTGCTAATAATCAATCTGCCATGCTTTTTTCACAGATTTTATACCAACCTATCTTTTTAGATGTGAGAGCCAAGTGGGTTGGTTAAAATATAAAAACAGAAGCATGGTATTATGTATATCATTAAAAATCCCCAAACATTACAAAGAAGGGTAGGAATGTCACAACAGCTCCTTAAGAAGATGAACTTTCAAAGGCTGATTCTAAACCTCTTTTCCCATTCAAATTACCCCCATGTAGAAGACTCGTAAGACTCCTGGCTCTACTGCAGTCATTGCAAATGTTGCTTCCGACTGTCACTGATTTCAGCAAGGGCAAGTCCTAACCGTTATTTTTCAAAGTTTTCAGTCTGAGTGTTTCAGTCCATCTTGGTTATCTCAGTAATCTGTTGATACAATCATTCATTCTTCAGTATATTTTTTCCCCATTGGTGAAATATTCTTGATTAGAGTATTGTTGCTATGTATTTTTATTACATGTTCCATCATTATCAAATGGAGACAAAGGTAACAATGATGCCTGTGTCAGCACACATCCACAATTGCTTACGCTCAGATCTCATGTAGAAAATTCAAATCACCATAAAGGTCTCCTGCAGCTAAATATTGCTTTCACATAATTGCCAGAAAAGGACTTCTTAAATTATAGGGCAGAATAAATTACAGGAGAATCATGTTCCCTACAATCCAAGGGGGGAATTAACACAGTCTGTAAAGACTCCCCAGAATTATGAATCTGAATTTAAATTCCACATTTAAATGGAGCTAAGATAACTTCAAATGAAAGGTTCTCTGCTCTTGAGAATGTCTGTTCTGGAGAGCATTAATATGGGCTTTCTAGACTTTTAGTAGGCATTTAAAGAAAGTATTATATTTATTAATAACTAAAAAATGCAGTGACCACTATAGTTTTGGTTCAGAGCAAAACTTAAACAGGAAAACAATATGAATCTCAACAGACTGTTTTGGTTATCTGTCCCTTCTTTAATCTGAGAGATTACTCAACAAAACCAATGTTCATTCAACAACATTCATGAAATCTGTTGTGGATTACCAATATCATCAGTTAAACCTGTTTCAAATTTATTGCTTTCATTCAGGTTAAATAATAAAAGAGTCCATTTGTACTACCACATGTATATACATGAATTCAGCTTTCATCATTCCCTACAAGTTTAATCCAGTGATTTATGTTTTTTAACACAGTTTTGGGCAAACCTGTTTAAGAAATTTAGCCACTCTGATAGAAGAGTTAGACTGGATTACTGTGATGTGTGCCATGTTTAAAACCAGCCTGTTCTGTTTGGAGAAAGGGAAAAGTGAAGCATTTCAACACTGTAACCCTGCTTGAGGTTCTAATCATTTTAATGGCTCTAGTAAAGGAGCAGAGTGAGGCTGGGAGAGTTCACAGACAATGATCTTTATTATTAGAAATATATTAGAACAGCAAAGAAGCAAAGTTGCTTTTTTCTGCTTTTTCTTTAGTCACAGCAGGAAATAACTGCTTAGATTAGAGTTTTCTAACATTTAGACAGTCATGGCAGTGGCTACATGTTAATTTTTCTAAAATATCTCCCTTTTGAAACTCACTCCACCTACCAATGTTAGCACCCCCCCCCGAAAAAAAATTAAATGTAAAATACTTTTTTTATATTTCATATTACAGCTAAATTTTTTCATTTAAATTGAACTGAATTTCATTAAATGGCTGCCCAGCATAGGTGAGGGTTTTGCTAATGAGTTACAAAGCTTTTTGCCTTTAGGTCACTGGTTCAATCCAGACAAGGCTAGAAACAGCTGAAAGCCTTTAACCACCTGATAGCTATGTGATATTTTAACATGAAATGATTTTGTCAATCAAAATCCAACTTCGGGAAATAAGTGTTCCCACCATAGAAACACCCATCAAGCAATTAGAATTATTTGCAGTCTTCTGAAAGGTCAAAAATTAATTACTCTGCACCTTCAACAATGATTTTTTTTTTCTAGATGAAATTACTAATCTTGAGATATGTAAAGCATGAAATATGGAGAAGTTTACATTGCTGATACATTTGTGAATATAGCTAGGTAAAGAGGCTTAAATGGCCTTCCTTCCTTAAATCTTCCATCTCCTCTCTTATTAGCATCAGCTGGTGTGGCATGTGCTCCTACAATAACTGACACAGATCCCCTCAGTCATATGGGGGGAGGCAAAAAAAAGTTGTATATCAGCCAGATGAAGATAGAAAATATTTTAATTTCTGTGTTAATCAATTCTCAAAATATGAAGCTTCTGAAGTTTCAAAGGAATGTCAGTAACCTGCAACATCCTCCTACAATTTATGTGGTAGTCTTTTTCGCATGTAAACAATTCCTCACTGTCAGCAACAACTGATCATGCTTGAACAAAAATGATGTTAGTAAGTGATAGATATGGATCTCTAACTCCTCCTACAATCAGAAGACAGAACTGCATATCAAACCAAATAAAACTGGTAATTAAAAAATTTTACCTAACTTGAATTTTTATTATCTCATCGTCTCCTTATATTTTAATATTATGAAGCTGCAGCAGCTCGAGCAGTAAGAAAAGAGTATGCTGGAGGAGCCAAGTCCAAACTCATGAACAAAATTTAAATGTAGTCCACATCCTAGCACTGAAACAAAACCAGATTGCTTTTTACGGTGCTGATTTTAAGTTAAAGGAGGCTGGAAAATTTTGATATTTAGGCAGTCAGATCATGCACACACTCTCCCTCCCTCCCTCCCCCCCAAATGATTAAGCATGGGTTCAGGTGTTTACCTTAAAAATCTAAGTTTAAACATTTTAATAGAATTTAAATAATGACTCTGGCTGTCAATGTGAGTTGGACTTGGGTAGTTTTGGACATTGAAGGAGGATTTGAAAATCAGTCATTTAATCTTCCTTTTCTTCACTCTGTGTGAACTCAGAGAAGACATCCTCTTTTCAGTGATACCATTTACCTTCTAAAAAGCAGTGCTTTTACAAATCCTAACAACAAAATCTTTATGCTTTAAAGTTCAGAGACACACTTAGTGATGTTATTCCTGGGAAAAAGAAAGAAGCAATACCTAACTTTAGTTCTTATTAGACTGGAACAAATTAGAGTAATTAACATTTTGAATACTCCTATTATCTTTAGGACTGTACTTATTAAGAATCAAAAAACTATTTCTGCTTCAATATTGTCTACTTCTTATAAGCTAAGTAATTTCATGGGGATGGTCACAGTTCACATTAATGCACATGTAAGAGGTGGTGTAAGTGGCCCTTAAAAAGGTACAGAAACCCTTTGCAAGGTTGTAAAACTATCCTGAACTGCATGATGTGTTGATTTAGTTCTGAGGTATCAAACCTCCAAAATTATATAAGATGACTCTTAGTGAATTTCCAGAAAATGCCTGAGTATGAAACTTCCTTCATCTTACAAGAATAGAAGATTGGACCCTCAAACTTCAAAAATCTCTTTGCTTCCATTTTCCAGCAAGGATTTCAAAAAACAAATGATGACATTAATTTTAATTTTCATCTTAAGTTTAGATTTTAGTAGCTTTTATATCTTTTATGACACACTGCTATCAGTCTGGCTTTTTTAAAGAGAGATTTGTTTGTTTAGCTTTCAAGAAGCACATGACTGTAACAATATCTTAGAGCTTTATTGGAAGTCAGTGAAAATCGAAGCCTGCAGAAAAAGACTGAGATGTGCCTTAGCACTTGTAGTTTAATTCCCAGGATATTTATACTTCATAGTTAGCTCAAATGATTGGCATCTACATGTGAACTCACAGGTTAGTTCAACCCAAGTTTAAGGATTCCCACAGCAAGGACTTTCTGTGTTGTACATCCTTGCATTTCCATATATTCCAAGGGCATACCAAACTGTTGTTTATGATGAAATGTTCTAAAATTCTTTCTCTTTAAGAAAGCTAGTTTCTACTGTGGGTGTCTTGTCCAGAAGATTTTTTGAACAGAGGCAGACTATCAGCATTCAAAAGATCATGACTTGTTAAGTAGCCTTAGTAAACCCTCAGTAAAATATAGCTTGGTTTTTAACTTAGACCTTCCAGTTTTACAATCAGTAATGCAAATTGCCATGAATAGGGGCCTAACCACTTTGCACAATAGACAAGGGGATGAACACAGTCGTGATGGGGCTAAAACTAAAAAGATGACTGTAGAGATGACATAATTAGGCAGAAATTGTAGTGAGTCTAAACAACAAGGATAGGTTCTAAAAATCACTCAGTTGTACCAATAAACTGGCAGAACAAATCAGTTCAGATAAGCTGCAGAGGCAAAACACAGCTGGAACAACCAATTGATTCACTGGGTCCTGATGCACTCATTAGATCAACCTTGTCCCAGCTTTCCTCAGCTCTGCTTACTGAAGCTTGGAGACCTCCCTGGAACTGTGTGCAATTCACTAAGGCCTTTTCCAGTCATTCCTTTTTTCCCTCTGCTCAGTGGAGGAAAAGCTTTTGCTTTATTAGAGGTTCTCTGTACCCCTAAGGGGTATAAATGTGTCTCCTAAACCCTAAAAGCAAGATAGAACTTTTCAGTGTAGTCATGAATAAGACATAACATGTAATAGCAGCTTATTTTCCAAGACTGAAATTTTAAAAATAAAAGATCACAGGTTTCTGAAAAAATCAGTTCAGGGACAGTCTACAGCCTGTGTTACATAGGATATTACAGTGGTAATTTCTAGTTCTATAATTGACATAGAAATGAAACTTTTCCATTGCTAAGAAACAAATCATTCTTCACTTTTCCTCCCTTTGCTCCAAAAAGCTTCATTCTTGCAGCTGTGAAAGTAATTTTTCCCCCTCATTTGGCTTGCTACCTGTCCTAATCAGATATAGAAGAACAGGACCTATCTGGGGAAGGGAGAAGAGTGCTGGTACAAAGTGCAGACTTGTGCTTCTTTCTTTCTACCCAGTTACACATAAAGAAATGGATAGAATAGCCTGGCTCAGTGTACAGCGTTTATTTTGGACAGCTGGAACAAGGAAGTGAGTGAGCAGCACTAGCTTTTGTTCTCTTACTTGGATGAATAAGTAGGAGTACAAGACATACAGAATACGTGTAAAGGGATATGACAAGAATTTGGACGTAATTTCCATTTTCCTAAGAACTGTAAAGATGAGAGTAAATGAAATTTGGAAATATGTTGATGCATTGTACTGTCTTGCCTCCAACACTTTGTAAGCTTTACTGACAAGTTGCAAAGTCTTCACTGGAATCCAGAAAGCTGTGATCAGGAGACCTTGCTTTCCAAATGTTAACACTGAAACTCCATGCTTGAAAGAAAGACTGACAACAGACAGACAGAAAAAAAAAAATTAATAGACTGCTTCTTGCCAGTCCTCTGGGAATTTTAATAGCAATTTGGCATCCTGCACCATTTTAGTAAACTGAGAAGAAATGTAAGTTTGAAAATTGAGAAAGGGCTTTGAAGCAAACTTGTCTGCAAATCTTTGACAAATCTTTCATTACAGAAATTTGGAAATGTGGCCACTAATGTTAGTTAAAGATGTCTTACTGACAACAAGAACCATTTATTATCCATATTCTGTATGCAGTATTTAGGTGTGTGCTAGTGGTAAGAGTGTTCGGTAGCATTAGAAGCAGCTGTGAACATCAATCTGCGTCTCTGCTCCAGGACAGAGGAGTTTCTATTTCTAGTAGTTGAGTCCACAATTAGTAGCACCTGTCTTGGGCTTCTCACTTATACTGACCCTTCAGTGGCCCACTTAATGAAAAGGGAAGAGATTCAACAGGACTCTTTCAGGAGTTAATGAAACTACTTACACTGATGCAACCACAATTTGGTGGCATGAAATAGTATAAAAAGGATAATTATATGTTATCTTCAGTCTGGATGGCAGGATGTTTACTAGACATTTTGAATTTCAGTCAATGAGTGTACATGCATTTAACATATACGCACTTGCTCATGCACAGTTGCTTATTGTAGTTGAGTATATGAACCACAAAGCTGTGGGATCATGCAGCTTTATCTAAACCAGTGAGAGTGCCGGGCCTTGGAGACGAACCTCCACCTTTATGGAGAGCAAAAGCTTTTTGCATTGCAGCTCTCTAAGGCCCAGCAGTTCCACCAGAGATGCGCAGTTAAAGTTATGGACGGATGTATAAAAGACACACCAACTAGGTGGGAAAGGAATTAGCACATATATAAACTACACAGCCCTGGTCCATTACTGGGTTTGGCTGGAGTTTGCCAGCATATGTTAGGTTTTAAATATTTGACAGCACAGCCAGGGACACCTGTCTTTGACGTCTCACCCCTCATTCACCCATTTAATGCAAAATCTGACCTTGTGTCCTGAATACGCCAGGAGAGACAGGCATAACCCTTTGCTTAATACAACCCTTCTTTGTAATCAGATGTTTTAATACAACCAACGCTATTTAAAACAACACAAACATATCTCATTATTGTCTGAGGAGAAAAATGGGTCTCTGTATAGCTCACATTTATATTCTGCAATAAAATTGGCACCTGGTATAGCAAAAAGGATATCAATGTGCGTGTTACATGGCTTTACAGACTTCATGTGAATAATGCAAAAAGTATTAAATGAAAGAAGCACTGAAATTACCACTGCCGATAATTTTTCAAGAGTGCAGAATAATCTCTCGAGAAAACAAGAGGCACTATTCATTACACTCTATCACGTGAGCTCTGCTCTCATTTTTTTCCCCTGGAATTAGTTTTGAAAAATTCAAAGATCCCAGCTGTTTAATAATGATGTTGTTGTATTCATGCAAATCCCTCAGACCTTATGTCAACATTTAATTTTACAAGAAATATAAAAATAAGACTAGTCACATCTGTAGTCCCCTGGGTTGTACTGGGCAAATCATTGAAAACATCCCTCTCCCTCTTCCTTCCTGAACATCCTTGCTGCTTTAGAGGTAATAATAGTCAAAAGGAAAATGTTAACATTCGTGTGGTGTATTGAGAGAAGTTTATAGATATTGACAGTAGTGCTCACAAAATAGATTATTTCAAAACACCAAATATATTACCTTTACCCCTGTGGTAAGCTTTTGTAAATTGAAGTCAAATATGTAATCGTTGAACTCTGCAAGGATGATAAAGGCAGCATAGAAACGAATTCAAGAACTATGGATTTAGAGAAGGAACTGTTTCCACTAACCATTTACTCTTAATGAATTTTAGAGAAAAAAATTACTTATTTACTGACTGACACTTTAAAAAGGATTTATAAATTCTCAGATGTTTGCATAAAGAATGCAGTATCTATAACTCCCTCTAAAAGTTTTCCAGTGCATTGAACACAAAATAGAAAAAAGAAGATAATTTGGTTTATCATAGATAGAAACAGGTGCCTAAATCCTGAAAGATAAGTATCTTGCAGAAGAAAACAAGGCTGCAGGGACAGTAAATATGATTGAGAAGAAATGATTTCAAAAACCTATAAAATAAAATATAGAGTTATATGAAATTTTAAAAACACAATAGAGCATTTAATATAGAAAATTCTATACAAAAATTATTCTTCATGCAGTCCAACAGGAATTTCCTGTAAGAATATATTTGCTTAAAACACGCTAGATGTCCCTCAAATGTCAACACGACAGATTATTAGGCAGTTGAAAAATCACTCCTAATTCTAAACTTTGGAAGACTGAGGCAACATTGGTAGGGCTGCCTACAACATTAGATGCAGAAAGCTAAAACGAGACGTGCTGGAGTCAAGTTGAAGTGTATCAGTACCCCCTGTGTAGTAGCATTAAAGGAAAAACACGTTAAAACACTGGGAGGGCTGGTAGCCACTGACAGCCTACATGAAACTCTACTTTCACAGCATCTATGAGAAACTTACTATTACTGTTCAAATGGGTCAGGATTGTACCTTGTGCATGCATAAGAAGGTGACTTTCACGGTAGGTTTCAAAAGTCACATGTCTTAGGCAGCTAGGAACCAAACGTGTGAGTAGGCTATGGGAGGGACAGCAGTGATATTTCTTTTGGCTTGCCCCAATGTAAATTCAGCATGTGTCACAAAGCGTCTTAGACTCAAAAGGCTGATGCAAAGACACGCCTGCTGTGTCAGCCTAAAGCCTGTAGCAATAGTTGTGCACCATTTATAGAGGTGCTTTGGAGGAAGAATCTGTCCGACAAACTTCCACACATCAAGCTAGCAAAGCCTTTTCTTGTACTCAGCTCAAAACATCAACCAGCACTTACCTTACAAAACATCCTTCTGTTTCTTTAAAACAACCAGTGATTTTTGCTCTTCACATTCAGGGATTCCTGTAATGACTCGAATTCTTGTACATCTCATTTCTGGCTTCCTATTGCTTCCCCAGACACTCCACATTCACTTTGCAGACTCTGCCCTGTGCTGTGCTCCTTTTATATCTTTGCTACTTCATACTCTCTTCCAGGCTGCTGCCTCCACCTCAAGCAGTCAACCCCTTTCCACATTTCCCTAGTGCATCCAATGACCTCATTCCCCCTCCTTCAACTCATTTTCTTCCTTCAGTTTTCTTTATCCTCCCTTTCCACCTCTTACCATTCATTGCTTAAGAAGAGCCCGGTGTCACTCTTTTCTCCATAACAGGCCAGTACCACAAAAGCAATTAGGCTAACAAAAATCAAACAAATGAAAAAAAAACATTTCCTGAAGAACCTTTATTTTGTTTTCACACTTTTGTTTTTTTCTCCCCAAAGAGATATAGATAGGTTTATAGTGGCATTTCTTCAGATGTGATTTGTGCTGATTAGATCAGATTGGAAAATGCCAAGGATAGAGGCCTTGGATTGCCTTTTATCTGTGAAATGCCAGGCATGCAAGTAAGTGTTATAAATGAAATAATACTAAGACAATAGTGAAGACAGCAGTTGCATCTTTTTCATATCCTCCAACTCGGAAATGCTATGAAAGGTTTTGAATAGGACTGTGTGTGAAAGGGTAAGTTTATTTTTCCAGTTCCATGTAGCTGGTGTCCCTGAGGAAGTGCTCAATGCTAATGAAAAGCTGCATAGTTTCTCTAAAACCTTAGGGATCTTCTATCAGCCATGCCACATGCACCCTGTTTTATAAGTCATCCTCTTTCTGTATCAGTCTCTTCTCTCTTTTACTTTCAATTTCCACTGTATTAATTACATTTAGTTCAAGTATTCTCTTCTGTGATTAGAAATCTATGAGACAGGTATTTTGTGTATATAGGCACATATAAAGACAGTGCCTGTGTGACAGATCAAGTGATATGTCCGGTTTTTGGCTGTGAGAACACTTCGACTTAAGGTACATTGTAGGTTTTGGTGGAGCATTAATGATTTCCAAACAGCATCTTTAATACTGTGCTATTGGAACATGGATTCCAGCACAGCTACTTTGTCACCTGACTAAATCCTCATATAAACTTGGGCCTAGAATGAGAAACCTGACCTTGTGGATACCGTTAAGATACTACCAAACACTGGTAAACAATCCAGTAACCCAATAGACTGGGAAAAGTATGTAAGAGGAACCCAATACCCATTTTAAAGAAGCAACTGAAATGAACATGTTTGAGGAAAGCCTGATAAACTCGAGTGCAATATTCCGGTCTACTCTTGTATTTTTGTTCTTTTCAGTATTTAAGACTTAGAAGAAGAGAAATGGACAAGGTAATCAAAGCAGGAGCCAGTTTTATAGCTGATCTGAGACATGCAGAATCTGCTCTAGCTTTAAATCAGAGCTCATTTTGCAAATCATTTACAGCTGTGCAAATGATCACAGTACCATAATTTGCCCTGAATTGCAAATGCACTGGATCACAATGCAAAGATGCAGTGAAAGCAGCATTTTCTCCTGCATATACACAACATTCAGTGTCCATAGCCAGCAATCCCCACAAGCCTGGCAAGGCTTGGAGGTTAGTACACCTGTCCCAGTTCCCAGCAATGCTCCCTGGAGCAGGTGCACAAAGTCTATGGTTTAGAAAGTCTCTTCACACCTGTGCCTCTTAACTAATGACCCTTTTTGTTTTCTCCTTTTTTGATCTCCTGAGTATGAGAGATGATGCTGAGACAGCAGACAGGCAGGTGTGGCAACCCCAAGGAGAGGATAGAGAGGGCATGTGCCTGTGTGTGTGCCTGCCGAGAAACCATTGATTTTGTCCTTTATCTTTTTGCAGGTGACTTCTCATGGGACTAATGAAAATACTTGCACTTCTAGAAGCTTGTGATTTCACTGGTGTCTTGCATGCATCCGTGTTTCTTTGAGGCAGGAAGAACCAAGAATCCCTTAAACAAATTCACTTAATCCTGATCCTTGTACTTGAGAAAATACTTAGTCAATCCTGATTATATGTATTTTCTCAAGTACTTGCACATAGTGGGTACAGTGACACATTCACAGGCATCAGCTAAGCAGACGGTTATTTGGCCCATGGTCAGGAGCAGTGTGGAAGAGCAGAAGAAGCTACCCAAAGTGGTCTGATGATAGCTCTCAAACCCAGAAACTGGTCAATCAAGAGCGTGAGGCAGGCAGTATACACAGCCCATTTCATTTATGGCTTAACTAATCTTTTGAATTTAGCTTTTATTTTGCTTATAACCATTCTAAAAGGGTTATATTCTATAAATTAATCCTGATTTGTGGGTATGTTTTCAGTATTTGAGATTATGCTTGAGTGATAGAAATAAACAGTTCTTCACCTAAGTGTCATCCATAAATTCTTGAATTTCACTATTTATTTGTTATTCTGTCTGGGAGCCACGTAAAAGTCATCACTTCAGTAAAGGAGCTAAAATATTTCACACAAAATACTGATGCATACCACATAATCAATAGTGTGTAACAAATACTTTTGTTTGCACAAATACCTATGTTTTTACTGAGAAAAACCATATTACACATAGGTACGGGACAAAGAACTGTTTATATATAATAGCAATAAAAACTCCTGCTAATGTGGTTTGGCTGGGTACGGGTACTGAATTCAAATGGCTGTTTGTGCTCATAAATTCATTGTTGTGTGATTAATGTACAAGATCCTGTGGGCAGCATAAGTTATATTTTAAATAATTTGAATGGATTCAGTTTAAAGTCATTTGCCAATAACTCATAATCAGCATATAATCTTTAAAGATGATATTGCTGAACTTTGCCTATAAACCAATAAGCAGTTTAAGAGCTACTTATATTTCATAAATTAAACATTATCTGGATAAATACATGTCAGTACAGAAGCATTTGTGTCTCATATCTTTTCCTTGGTTTAAATGGGTTCATCCAATATCAGCTAGGTAGTGAACTTCGAAGCAGAGTCCACCGTAATAATAGTAAAGTTTAATGATGCATAGCTTTGTGAGACTGACAAATTCCCAGCCAAAGTATTGATTCCTGGAGAATTTATGAAGCACAGACTCTATTCTATGTCATTATGGTCCATTTTTGGCTGAAAGAATCATGTAAAATAGATTTTTAAATGAGTGGTAATAGCCAGACATAAAGAAGGTATTGATGTGTGTCATGAAGGGTGAAATAGCATGCCAGGTAAAGGCATATAACAAATTGCAAACAACAGTGCTGAAACTCCTACAAATGTAAATTTGTTTTTAGTTTTAATCAAACCTTTGTTTCAGTAAGTACAAATTTTGCCACAGAACTGAAAAAACTCACCCTTTTAAAAAATGTAATTATTTACAGTTCGATTTCATGCTTCGCTTTGGAATGTGTCTGTAAAATGCATATCTCACTTACAGACATGTTAATCAATATGAATTGTGTACTACATTACAACAAAACTACATCTGAGATTATTAAGGAAAAAAATCAAATGCACATAGTTCTGCTTACTTGAGCAATATGTGAAAATTAATAGCTTGAACCTCTGCAGAACCGTTAAAAGACAGGACACTTTTTTTTGTTCTTTTTCTCCTTTTTTTTTTTTTTTTAAGATACTTTTAATAGTACAATCTAAGGCATTTTTCCGATAAGGTAATACCAAATTATGGCACAGTCAAAGTGCAGAGAAACTGACAAAAAGATGGGGAAAGAGAACTGCTGATTGGGTTACCAGGGCTTTACAAGCAAGTAACACTGCATTTTAATTGCATTCCAGCAACCTCTTTTTGATCTAGAAGGAGGTCACCTAGGTCTAACAATGCAAGGGACCTTCACAGTCCCGATGTAAATATATCTCCCACACACCCAGAAGCGCCCTGAGAATTAACTAAATCCTCCTCAGAGCAGCTGCTCTTCAACAATTCAGGAGTTTATCAGCCTAATAAAAAAAGTAGCTGGCAGGAAAAAAGGCTGACAGTCTCAATAGGCTCTTCTGTAGCCTAGTGGGGCTGAAGAACTCTTCAAGGTCTTAGTCAACACTGAACAGAAGACTCTGAACTGGCACACTCATCTACACCACAAACAAGCTGCAAAACCCAGAGAGAGGTCATTCTTTACATAAATGGTTTTCCCAGGCAGAACACAAGTTGCTTCAAAGAAAGTAGGTTGAATCCAGGTGCAAGGTTAGAAAAAAAGTACTTTCAGGCTCAGAGAGCAGAAGGAAAAAAAGTTCCCACCTGTAATACAACCTAATATTAGCACTATTTACTTCACTTGCAGTTCAAATCCTTTTCTGGTTTTGTATTCCGTATGTTCATTAAGATCTATAAACGCAGTCTTCATCTCTCAAATGCAGTATATTTTTGCCTGAAGTCTAAATTTTCAGCTTATTTTTACAATAATTTCAATAATCAGACTGGGCACTCTGTAATGAAATATGATTCTGATTTCACTATCTTATTTTTTTGTTATATTTGTTTCCATAGGCCATTTCACCTAATTCGTATCTCCCTTCCTAATACCAGTTTAAGAGAGACTTTTAAAGTTGCTGTAATACAACTTTCATACGTTAAGGCACATATAGTATACATGAGCACGTAATTATTATACGTGAGTGCAACAAATCAATTTTACTAAAACAGAACTGTCCTTTTATCAACAATATTAACTGCTGAAAAAGGGAAAATGAGTCAATTTAATGGCATATTTGATTCAGTAAATAAGCTATTCTACAATTACTAACTCACTTGATGACAGGCGTCCAAAGAACCACCTTTGATCACTGACAAGGCCCCACAAAATCATATGAGCTATGATAAATACCTATAATTAACAGCATGAAGTTATTTCTGACCTACAGCAAAGAGATGACATCATATACAGCAGAATTTTCAGGCTGTTTGCTTACTGATCCATGTGGTTCATTTGTGCTTTAAATTTTCTGGACTGATTTTCTCCACTTCATGCATGCATCTGCATGTATAAAAAGAAATTTATAGCACAGTCTTAATTTTCATGTGTAATTACTGCAATTTGCACATGCAATTCAGCTACCTTTGCAATGTTACTGTCCAGTTTTATACCTAACTGGTCCCACAAAAACTACTGAAGAGGCAAATTATAGTACTGATCTTTGTTGTCAGGGTAGATCTACAACACATTTTGTATTATCACTGAGAAATACTCTAGCTAGCAAAATAAAAAACTAGTTAATGTTCCTCACAGTCCCCAAATTTCTCTGAGAAAGTTCTCTAGGACCTTATACTTCCCAGGCTAACCTACCCTGGATTTGTCAATTTAAGTGCACACAAATAGACAGTTAATACACACCAATAGTCTGTGGATGTAAAATTCCACATGTCGCTTATTTGTGTGTGTGAACTTTAAGTATTTCCATCCCAGCTTCACTGGAGTTATCATTAATTCACATTTCTGTCAATAACATAATTTTAAATCGCATTTTAATGCATTAAAAAATTACTTTTCTGGATAGGAAAGAAACATTAGTGATAGACTGAAAAGTATTTGTGGTTAGAATGGGTAAATTTAAATTTGAAGAAAAACCACATCCTTCTCTCAAACTCAACTGAAGGCCCAGCACAAAGAGGGTGCGTTGGAAAATCCCCCTGATTGCATATGTAGGAAGTAGAGCAGTAACTTCAGCAATATAAACAGTCAGAAAAAGGATCTAGTTTTAGGGAATTGGCCAAAAGAAACAGACATCTAAAGATGTCAGTGTTGAAAACAAAAATGATTAACTATTCTTTGTCTTTGCAAAGCTTTCACTTTAAACATGGACTTCACTGTTAATGTAAGAAACATATTCTTCCCCCCGCAAGTTTCAATTGCTCTGTTTTTTATATATGGATTTAAATGAACAGAGCAGAGCATGGAGTCACTGCACCAGAACGTCAACCTTTCACTTTCACTTTGTGCTTAGCCAGACTTTTTTGGCTGGACTGATGTAATGTAACCTCAAAACCCTCCATCATTCACCATGGTCTTGTCACTCAGTAGCACTAAGCAAGCAGAATGCTGTCTGAACACACTTGCTAGTTGTTGTTACAGCTGGTGTTGAAAATGCAAGGCCTGAAAAGCAGTTACTTGGCAGGGAACTCCTTACTATAACACAAATTTTGTTGAGTATGTTGGGTCACTGATTTTATACATGCTGTATTAGGTTTAGGAGAGAATAAAAATGACCTTCAATGAACAGAGCTGCTTTTAGCTGCAGCTACAAATCAAGGCCACCAAGCAAACGTATAATTCCTATAACTGCCAAACAGAGGAACACTGTGCATTTCACAGGCAAATACAGCCCTTTTTGAAGAAAGGTTTCTTTCCATCCACATTCAGAATTGCACAATATGAGTTTCAGTAGAACAATACCATATAGTATTCTGTTTGATATATGTTTATTTCATATTACTTGAACCTACTTTTCTGGAAATAATGTAAAATAATGTTTCCCACAGGATATACTGTTACTGTCATGAATGGATATAAGCGAACTACTTTCTAAAGGAAGAGCAGGTCACAGTTTACCTAACACGATTCATCACAGAGGTTAAAGGGAATGATTGCTTTCTGCACGACCAGCTTTGCCCTGTTATTTGTCATATATACTGCTCTCACCAAACTGGAATGAGAGACCTAGATGCTGCAATAATGGGATCTTTGATTATATCACTCAATAAAAACTATAGCTTAAGAAATAGACGGGATCTGCAACACAGCACAGCTGATCTTCTATAACATTTTAAAAATATTTAAGTTATATACTACTAATACTATGTACTACCATATCAAAGGACCAGCACCCTCCATTAGGTGCATGAAAATTAAGACCCACATAGAATTTCCAGAATAAAGGATGGAAAGTCCGATATGAGACATCTAGCCCATTTTTTCGCTAGTGGGTCATAAAGATATGGACTACAATCTTTGCCAAAGAAAAAGAAAGAAAAAAAGTCATCAAGTAACTGTAACAGCAAAAGAGTAAGTTTAACAAATAGTACCTTATAATACCATAATTCTAGTGCAAACTTAGTCTACCAATTTATGTGAAACAAATTAACAAAATTAACTTAAAATGAAGTTTTGCATATTTTCTGAAGTGTGTTGAACTGAGGCTCAGTAATGAGGCTGCTATATAATTTGTAACTTACAAATATTGAAAGACAGATTACTTTCTATATTTTGCTGTAAATTCTCTATATATCTGATGTATAGAATTATAATAATAAGAAACAATCAACAACTCAGATGATATTCCAGTATTCCCTCTTTAAAGTTATGTATGCGAAATCAAGCATTCTGTTTTCTCTGATAAGTGGAACACTTAGACATGCAAGTTTCTCAATTCAGTTTCTTCATCTTCAGTTTATTACAATTGTTAACTTCTAGTTTACTTATGAAAATATATTCCACATATACTGTATAAAGAATATCAACTACGTTCCTTCACCAATATCTGTATCTATATGTCAGTACAATGGCTTTGTAATGAATGTGTTCTAGGATGTGAGCGTGTTATGGGGAGCAATTATCTTGTCAAGCGTAAGACATACTGAAGAGACAAAGAGTGCAAATTGCACTCGATAGCCATAAAAGCAGTGCTCTGCTTGTAACATGTTACACATACTCCTGGCAGTGGTCCAAAATGACTCTTCCCTTAGGTCTGCATTTTGAGCATGATAAGGAATAATCAGTCTCATGTTATATAAATGCAGGTGACAGCCTATGTGCTACAATAATGCAGATATAAACCAAAGTGATGATACAAACCCCTCTATTAGATGTAGATTAATGTCACTAAACATTATTTTCCAAAGGTCATGGTCTCCAACATACTTCTGTGTTTGGCGAAGCTACATTATTGATAAAAAAGCTCCCACTCAAATATTATAGAAGATATACTACACTGCTCGACTTACAAAATTTTTTCTCAAAGATAATGTTGTGTCAGTCTGTCAGCAAATCTGAAGCATTTGTTTCTGTTAAAAACTACTTAAACGTCTTTAGACCTTCACCAAAATATAAATAAATCTTAGCAGTGCACACACTGATGAAGTTTATTAATGGCTAGAACAAGCTTTCCAAATATAACACACTTTGGAAAGGATGAGTTACATAAATCACCCACCAATGCAAATACAACATTTAGTGTTTAGAGCTCCACCTATCATCGTTCCCTCTGACTGATCCTCTAGCCCTGGACAAGACTGTGAACATCCTTCCCTGTAACAGTGATGACCTGGACGAAAGGAAAGGAGTGCCTGTGTGTAATCATACTGGTTAGCCCAATTGGCATGAAAATGATGTGAAAAACCTCAGCACTGTTGTGTGTTATCATAGCAAAAGATGTTAAAAGAGAGTTAAAAGAAGGCTAGAAAAATACATTTGTGGATGTTAACTGGATGTCTTCTGAAGCATGAGCAGTAGTATGGCGAAGGGTGTAAAAATTCCCATTTGCAGAAATAACCACAAGGAAATAAAGAAGCTGGCATCATGACTACTTGGAGGCAGGAGTCCATATCTCCACACAGCAGTTATAAAAGTCTAAATAAAACCATCTAATCTATTAGGACCATGTCCTGTCACTGTGCAATTCATAGAACTGTTGAAGGTTCAGGGAATATTTTCTGAAGAACATCAGTGTCAGAACATCACTTCTTTGCTGACGTTTTAGCTGGCAAAAGTGTTTAACAAACTCATTAGAGAGCTACTGAATATTTATTTTTAAATCTCCCACTGATTTAGGAGGTAAAATATTAAACTGTTTCTCCCACATTACAGCAGAATATTTGCTTACTGTTCAAGATAAAGTAAGAATTCCAGTAATGATCATACATATTTTTCCTAAAAAAGCATACATGGATGCTGGTACCCTCTTGAAAAAGCATACACATTTAGTGGACAGGAAAAGCCAAATAAACAACTTTGAGGTTGCTGCTTTCACCAATATAAATCCCTAAGCATCCAAGGCCTGATTCTTCCTTAATATCTCGTTTGTACAAATTTCCACTCCCTTTACATACAGTAATAAACGAATAGCATAACTCTGGCTTGTGATGAATAGTTCTGCTCACCATCAAGTATTAGGTTACCTTACCTTCTGGACTATTTCTGATCTTGTCCAATTTGGATAGCAGGATATTGTCAACTTGTCCTCTGAAATGCAGAGCAAACACAACAGTGTCTTTGCAGTGGAATTTTTGCTTCAGGCTGTTCAGATGCCATTACACCTTGTGGTGCAAGATAGACTGAAGTGATACCAATCTCTCAGTTATTCACTTCTAATCAAGCAGCTGTGTCTCAGTTCCCAGACTTTGGCTGCCTAAGAAACCAACACAGTACTCCTGCTGTTCCTGTTACTTCATGAGTAAAGCAAAACCAGTCCCTTATCTCCACCTAGCATACTGAATATAACCAGGATTGGCACATGTCAGGGAGGAGGGCTTTAATTTTATGTTTGCAAACTTCTGCAGTAATTTACAAGTTAAAATGCCGTATTTTTATACCTTCTTGTTCCTCATTCCTTGGAATTGTAAATGTTTCTGAGGTGGTTAAGAAGTTTTTTTATTCTGTGCTTTGTACATGACTACAGTTGAGAATTACAATCTTACATTGACTGCACAAGAGTACTGCTGCCTCAGCTCAAGCCCAGGGTAGGTAGCCTGATAATCCACAAACTGTGAGAAGCAGAGAACTCTCAAATTAATTCAAGAGGTCAGTGCATCCAGGCAAAATGGGCTTAGGAATCTCATCAAGGAAATACTGACAGTTACTGTTAGTTACCAGTGCTACTGAAAGTTTAATTGCTGACAAAGCATTCAGAGTTTCTATGGGTGACTTCTAATCGCTGTTGCATTAGAATGAACAGTTACTGGGCAAAGAACTGATCCCATACAGACGGGTATTGCTGAATACTGCTTGAAACATTCTGCACTGTGCACTTGTATCTGGCTGGAATATGCTGGTTGGTCGCACTCGAAGAGTCGCAGTAAACGGCTCGATGTCCAAGTGGAGACCAGTGATGAGTGACATTTGTCTGGGGTTGGTTTGGGACTGGCACTATTCAAGATCTTTGTCAGCAGCATGGACAGTGGGATTAAGTGCACCCTCAACACTTTGCCAATGACACCAAGATGTGTGGTGTGGTCGACATGCTGAAGGGCAAGGATGTCATCCAGAGGGACCTTGACAGGCTTCAGGTGTGGGCCCATGTGAACTTCATGAAGTTCAACAAGGCCAAATGCAAGGTCCTGCACCTGAGTCAGAGCAATCCCAAGCACAAGTGCAGCCTGGGCAAAGAATGGATTGTGAGCAGCCCTGAGGAGAAGGACTTTGCGGTGTTGGTTGATGTAGTTTAAATATGAACTGTGCGCTTGCAGCCAAGAAAGCTAACTGTATCCTGGGCTGCATGAGAAGGAGCGTGGCCAGCAGGTAGCAAGAGGGGATTCTCCCCCTCTACTCTGCTCTCATGAGACCCCACTTGGAGTACTGCATTCAGCTCTGGGACCCCCAACATAAGAAGAATGTGGCCCTGTTATGGATGCCCCATCCCTAGAAGTGTTCAAGGGCAGGCTGGACCAGGTAGTGGAAGGTATCCCTACCCATGGCAGAGGCGTTGAAACTAGGTGGTCTTTCAGGTCTCTTCCAACCCTAACCATTCTATGATTTTATGAGTCTATGGAAGAATTAAAATTGTTTTATATTAAACACTAGCAATATCCCCTTTTCTGAACCCACAGTCAATAAACAAGATTACCTGAAATGGCTGAAGTTTCATTACTTGTTCCTCCACTCTACAAGTCTGATGTACTGTCTTCAGCAAATAACCTTGATGGGAGTAGTTGATCAAGTTCATTATTTTACTAAATAAATTCGAGCTTCGATCTGATGTTTTGCATGTGTGACCTGTTCTTACATTGACACTAAACAAAAAATGAGGTCGTAGGAGCCTGGCCATCTGCTGGCTGTTTTACTTTTTAACATTTATTTTATAGTGGTTTGTGGTTTTCTTTTAGCCATGTGAACTAGAATAGTAAGAACTAGAAATCAAAAGAATGTAAAGTGCATTATATTATAGATTACAATTTTTGTCAATATCATGGTGGAATCGTAGAATCATAGAATGGTTAGTATTAGAAAGGGCCTTAAGATCGTTTAGTTCCACCCCCACTGCCATAGGCAGGGATGCCTCACACTACACCATGTTGCCCAAGAATCTGAGTGAAAGATTGATTTAGCAACACTTTATAAAAAAATAGAAGTGAAAGCAAAGAGTTAGAAAATACTGCTGTGAAACAGCAAAATTGATTCCTATGAAGCTGTCTTACCCACTTTTTTTTGTCTAGTAGCCCTGGCCAGATTACTGATAAAAGAAGTCACTTTGAAGGAAATGCAAAATTCAGAGTTCCTAAGGAGTATTTTCACAACCAAACTCTTCTTCCAATTGTGATGTTCTCTCAAAACTTCTCTGCATACGGATATAAATCTGGGGAAAACCACATTTAGACTCCAATTTAAATGAATCTATGAAAGGAATTTTAAATGTAAAATCTGAACTTGACAATTTAGAATTTTAGAACCTGATTTTAGCCTTCTTCTGGAAAGGTTTTAATTCAAGGCTGGATGTGAAGATCCAGAAAAGAAGTTTTAAATAATTGATGGGTGCGGGATAGGTTTACATTATCCAAGAGGAAAGCTTTGCAGTCTGCTTTGGGAATGAGTCAGTCCAACCAGAGCCAAACAGACTTCACAAACTCCACCTTAGTGACTAAGGCTTCTTTGTAAATTCTGCTAGTGTTAAGCTTTCCATTGTAATTACATCTCCTCTTCAAATAAACAATATGATGCTCATCTAAAACAAATTAACCCGTTATTTCATCTAATGCATTTGAAACCGGAGCACTCACTCTCTGACGAAACAATTGTTTTACTTGAGCAGACTATATTTCTTCAATGGTGGCAGAAAAGAAATGTCCTGCCTGCAACAATCTGGCATAGTCTCTACTGCTAAAGTAAAAGAAATGCAAATCTAAAGGACAACTCCCTTTTTTTTTTTTTTTTTGCACCTATGAACAATAAAATGTACTGCTGGCTGCAATGCTATTACTCCATTCCTCACAGGGCAGCACTACTTAATACCTCCTGACAATTACAAAAAACAAGTAAGTCAGGATCATCCTGAACTGGATTGTGCTAACATACAGCTGAGGATAAATTTGGCCTCAATGAGTCTCTCTTTACTCAACAGTTCACACTGTTTTTATTCAGCTTGTCCCATTTCTTGCTTAATCTCACCTGGGATTATTCTGACTCCTGTAGGCTGAGCTGAAGAGAGCCACCAAAATGGAGATTGTATTGCTATTTGTGTGTAGTATATCGGTACTCATTCATATACCCTCTTTGACTAAGACTATTGCCCTGAAGAGTCTGCCAAGGTTTTCTGTATTTCCAGCAACCCTAGTGTCAACATCTAAAGGCCATTAAATCAGTCATTAAAATTTGCTTTTAGCTACATTTTACCATGCAAATGCACTCTGAGAACAGTAAAAGACCTTTGCTTAAAAAGGCACAGGACACCAGAGGACTACAATTCTGCACATGATTTCTTTAACGTTGTAGCTTTGGCCAGGAACTGAAAGTCAATTGGCCATAGTTTCAAACCACTGGACAAACAACACTGGCAAAACACCTTGGAGTTCCATACAAATTAAGTCCAACTCTTATTTCTTATTACTGTGATTGTTACACTATGCAAAGACAACACAGTTAAAACATGACTTCTTTCATGGGAAGTAGCAGCTCGACCTCACATAACTTTCCTGCTGTGTATTTTTTTGGGTTTGTTGGTGACTGTGGTTGTATCTGTGTCTGCGTTCATGCATCTCATTTCTGTAATATTTCAGAAATTCTCTCCAATGCTCCTGGTCTGCTTTAGTGAGCATCTGGTTAAGCCATTGTAAGGCTCACCTGTGTTGTACTAACCTTGATGTGCTACAGAGTCTTAGGAAGTGGAAGGCAAAACTCAAACCATCAAAACCATCAAAGGAATAGCTATTTATATTTTATATAATTTGGAAAGCATCAGAGATAATTAAAAAAAACCAACCCTACAAAATGGCTTGAAACAGGCAGGAACTTCTCCTCCTCTCACAAGCCCAGAAAAGAAAAGTCACCTTTGAAAGTCCTCTTTAGCAGCCTTTCATGGTTAGCAGAAATTATAAATCATGGACTGCGTAGCAAACATATATACACTTCTTTTCATAATGTCTGATTCAACACTCTGTCATCTGGCAAATCTCCCACTGACTTCAATGCACTTTTACCTAAGCAAGATCTGAGTAAAGACTGCAGAATACAGCCCATAAGCTTTAAAAACACACTGTGTACCTTTGAGGAGGATAATCTTTCTCTCCTTATACACCCTGTGCCAAGTTGGACCTGGCACTGACAGGATTTTTGCTATTAGCAGACAATAGGGACTAGGTTAAAAATAGTGTAGCCACGAGAAAGCAATGATTCTGATTAAGTAAATTCCATTGAACTCTTTCTAGTAAGCATTATTCAGGTCATGAATGCTAATTTGTCCTGCAGGGGGCTGTGGGTAATTACCCAGAAAAACTATCAGCTTTATTGAGTTGCTACAAAACAGTATTACTGAATGGAATGCACTGTAAGGGGAGACAACCTTGATATGTGCCCACAGAACTAAACAGTCTTTTTCCGAAGATACCGTAAGCTGGACCAAAATGATAGTAACTTTACTTTGGATTAGGATACATTTTAGGCTACTTTTATGTTTCTATTAAATAAAATTAGCATGCAAAATTATGCAGCACAGAAGTGCCACTATGACACCTAGAGCAAATTTAGCGTTCTGCATATTTAAAGTTGTGTAGAATCAGAACCATCTTTAAAAAATGAAGCAAATGTGGCACATTGGCTGCATTCCAGCAGTCACATAGAACTGCTGACATTACTAAAATCTAGATGATTTAGTCCCATATGGGAATCCATACCACAATTATATTGTCCCTGTTCCGACACAGTCCTGATTTTGCACTTCTTTAAGCCTAGCTTTTTATAATTTTAATTCCCTCCACCAATAAAGCAATTTGCATTCACACAGCCTTCTTTGCTAAGTGAGAATGAAGAAGAAATCTGTTTCATGACCTTGGTCTTTTTTGCAGTTGATTATAAGGAAATAAACTCTTCAGCTAAACTATTCTCTCATCTGTTTTTAATTGATGTAGAACATTGCACTACAAACTGTAGGAGAGAACTAAACAAGGAGCATACCATGCCAGGTGACATTTCACTTTCATTCAAAGAATGCATACCTGAAGCAAATCCTCCTGCACAGAAAGAGATGCAGTACTCACAGTGGAAGTTTTCTGTGTATACACACAATATTTGCTGCTCACCTTACTTATTAAAACTCAAGGAACTACAAAGTATCCCCATTGAATCTTGCAGCTCTTTAAGCATTAGTCTGACTTGTTGGACTTAGTTGTGCACACAGTGTAGAATCAAACTGTGCATGTTCTGCAGCCACTTGTCTGGGATTTTGGTGCATCTGGTCAGAACTAATGCTATGATACTTCCTTTGGATGTCCAAAGAGCTATTAGATTACTGCTACAGTGACATGGTACTGCCAGAAGTGTTAGAATGAGCAGGTATGTCTAAAGGAACGGCATAAATCGAAGTAGAAGTATAAAATAAGAAGATATTCCATACACCTATAAAAGCAGACTATATTGGAGTCAATCAAAATAATCTTCCTATTGATTCAGCTCTTAAAATAAACTGCAGTCAGCAAGGGCTACACCTGAGTGCTATCGTGCTAGTCAATGCACAGACAGCTGCGGACCTCAGCCAAAGGATGTGGAAGCAGAGGCTGACTTTTCCACGCAGATTCTCTTCTATGAGAACTCGGATCAACTCCTATAATTTGATAAATCTAAGGTAATTAAGAATAATTGATGATATGGCCCTTATCCTAAACAACTAATAGTAAAAATTAAGTTCAGATAAATAGTTCTTTAAAAGCACTCCAGGTAGCACTGACACGAATCAGGGGAGTTTTGTTACTTCTTTTGACATTCTTAGTTACTGTGACAGAACAAAAACAGCATGTGAAAAGTATGCTGAAATTAAAAATTAGTTTAAAGAATGAAAAAGTTATCCTCATGAGTCTTCTTAATTTCTAGCATTGCTGAACAAGGAACTTCTGAACATGGAAGACTGTGGCTGATATAAGGAATATTATTTGAAAGTTTCAATAAAAATGAAGAAATTAGCAACAAAACTTGCTTATTAATTTAATAAATCAATGGACACTCCATTCTTTGTATTTCACTTTCTCTTATTTTCTTTCACTTTTCACTCTTCTTTTTTTTTCCACAGTCTCCAAATAAATACATTTCCCTTTACTCAACAGAAGATTAACATTCCCACAGAACAAGCACAGTTGAGATTGGCTACTGTAATTTGTTTGAAGGATTGATTTCATGTTCAAAACATTGGAATGACAATGTTTGTCAGTAAAATAAAATATTGAACGTAACTTTGAGTTGGACATGATATTAATTAATAATGTTTTTCAGTGCCTCACTTCCCATAAAAGGTATGGGGTTTGGATCAAAGATCAAAATGTAACTCTATACATATTGCTGGAAAAGGCTCATTTCTCTTCTAAGTACTTGAATGCAGCTGGTTAAGTCTGACATTAGGTATTTTTACATTTGATTTAAAAATAAACTTTATTATTACTTATTTTGAAAACATATTTTCCTGCTTTATTTTGGCAAAGAATAAACAAATTGTTTAATTCTCAGAATTAACTGTTTTATATGTCTTGAATAAACTCACCAGCTATGAACAAAGACAACCAGACAGCTGTCGAGCTAAACTGTTCTAATGTACTAAAAAGTAAATACATGGAAGTATTTTTTTATTCTTTTTGCACCTCAACAATAACCGAATTAAACAACAAAACTCCACCCTGAACTGCTGTGATTATTGGCAATTCTTACTTTTCAGTGTTACTAAAACACAGAAGCTATCATATTTCAGCTGCAAGTCTTTCTGCTGTCAGTGTATTTTGTTTTAAATCAGCAAGATCAAAAATGCATGTCTATCTCAGATATATATTCTTCAGAATATCATGTTGTCTTTTCTTGTGGTTGTTGTTTAAGAGAAAATTAATACTGTATCTATTAGTGAGAAATCCCAGGTATGAAGAGTGTGAACAAATGCATTTTTAACATTAGTCCTTCTATTTCCAGAGAGTTTTCCAATAAATGTTTTGCTTACTTGGAGTACATATGAAGTACTCTTTCCTGTATTTTCAGCTGACAGACAGGTGCTCCTAAATACAATTATTACTGTGTATTTTGTCTTCATTAATATTCATTTCTCAAAGATACTACTACCAGAGTACATAAAATTGTTACTGTAGGGTTATTAGTCACTACCTCGTGCTCAGTCTAAAAAAGTCAGGAAGCATTTAACTGAGTGTTTTACATGGGATTGTTGGTCATCTACAGGAAAAGGTTGAAAGAAACCTTTTATTTCAATAGGGGCATTAACATAAAGAAAATATAAACACACGGCAACCCCAACAAACTCTAAAATTCTGTTTCTTTCTTCACGTGGTGAAAGACTGAGAGCCATTTCTCGCCATTCCTGAATGTGCTCTGTTGTAGAAAAAGCCTAAAGGATTAAAAAGGCCGTCCTATGCACGCATTTTGTTAAATCCCTGCATGCCATTCTGGGGTGACTGTACTGTCTGAACAAGTTCTCCCTGTTTGCATGTAAGAAGTAGTTGGCTCAAACAATTCAGCTGATCAGTGAGGCTCAGCCAGAGAGTGTGCCAGTCCAACTATATGCAGCCTAATACTCTTTCTATGAATGACAGTTAAAAAGGGCTTTCTTGCTTGAATGATCTTCCATAGGATGTGGAAACAGTCTCAGCCGGGGGAGGGAGGCAGCAAAGGGGGGAAACCAGCACCAAACGTCACTGCTTAGGTCCTCCTGGCTACCTGGCTTTTACTACAATGCAACCAGACAGATTTACAGTAAATTCTTATAAAACTGTCTGTCAAAAAGCTATTCATTCTGTATCTGTTACAAAGCAGTTATCTGAATGGAGCAGAAGGTCAACGTAATTGCATGATGGCAACAGGACAGTGAAAGAAATGCACTGGGGGGATCTTTGCTCCCTGTTATGAATTTTTCTTCCTGCCTCCTCCCACCTCTGCAAGTCACATGCATTTTCCATTTCAGCAATTTTCCATGAAACAGAGACAATGTACATGGAACACAGCAAAGGGCTGCATGATGCTTGAGGATGGAGCAATGGCACCAGGCAGAAGGAGAGGGACCATTCTGTCTTGTGTTAAAATTATCCAGTGCAGTGTGTTCAGCAGTCCTGGTTCTGAGAATTTATGTACCATCATCTACCTCTTATGTGTTTGTTTTGAAAGATTAAGATGTGGAAATGTCAGAACTGGTCTGCTAAGTATCATAACCAAAATATAGCTTGGATAATAATTATTCTACTAAGGCAGAGAGAAAGGAGTGAGGCATTTTACCATTACTATTGCATAAACTGCAGATGGATAAGAACTTCACACTACAGATACAACAAGCACACTGTACATATACACTGGTCAGACTAGACTGAATGCATAAAAAATCCAGATTAAGTTCAGTGAGCTCAATCATTATGTATTAGTATATTCAAGAGACTCTAGTTATTAACATCAAGATCTGAAACTAATTACAAACTAATTTGTTTTTATATTTCACATGAATATTTCACCTTCTAAAGGTTATGTCAGTAACAGACACAGTAGTAGGAAATAAATGAGGCAACCCTGTTTACTATATGCCAAGTAAAATGAAGACTATCTCAGGAAGTTTCCCTCTACTGCTCCGCCAGTGAACTCATTGTTTGGCTAGAGAGAGATTCATCTGTAAAAGTTTAACAAGTCTTCCAACAAACCAGCCGCTAACCCATTTTCCTTTGAAAGGACAGAATAAGCCTGAGGATTGTGATGTTTATACACAGACAGCAGCTTTCAAATTATATACAGGCCAGGTACAAAGCAGGCAGCTGTAATGTTAATTCCCCATTACTGTCCCACTGAATACATTTCTACTTTCCCACTGGAATCCCTTCTCAGTGACAGTGACTCACTCTTCATGCTTACTCAGTTCTGACCTCACCCAAACACATCAATTGCACCAAATACTGCAAAGCTTTCCTAGTTTTGTGATGTGGTCAACTTTTAGACAGCTCAACTGTCTTCACTTAAAAGAGGTGATGATGTTCCAGAGACCTGAAAGGCAAGTGATAGTTGCGTTATCCAGCAAGACACCCTGCCTTTGGAGAAAGCGTATTGTGATTCGCCCATTCTATGAATTATCCTACATCCTTTGTGTCTGTTTTTATAATCTGACAATTGTGCAAGGTGATACAGATGTTTTTAATGCCATTTTTGTGAAGGTTTTTTCTTCAGTTTATAGAGTTGGGTTTTTCTCAGAGTGTTTAGTGCTGAAATTTCTATTCCAGGTTTCATATAGATGTAAAAGATACACATGTGAATAATGTTACTTATTCTTACCCTGTCAGCATCAATGAGGCATACTGTGGCTGGCCTTTCCAGAAATGCAGAGAATGTTAATTCACTAGTGAAAGCTTGCTAAAGAAACTTCCATAGATTTTCATTTCTCTTCCTTTCTATAGTCAGACTCCTATCTTGGACATGCATGAGACTTACATTTGGGCAAGAAATATATGGCAGTTTAAGGGCTTGAAAGATCCATGGAAAAAGTCAAAGCAATCTCTGGATATGTTAGCTGTCAAGGAGGACCATGTTGCCATGAGGTGATATGTTGGGTGTCTCACAGTCCTCAGACTGTGGGAGATGGGCTTCCTGTGGGCCTATTGCCGTTGTTATTAGATGCCCCATTAATATTCAGGCATCCCTGTTTTTTTAGTGATTTTTAGCTATTAAAGAGTAGAAATCTTAATTTCTCTATGTGTGTGATCTGCCAGCAATCACACAAGCCCACACATCCTACAGTGCTCTGGTCACTGTAGGAACCTCAGGAGGTTGCTATGTCCAGATGGCTTAGTTTATCATAGTACACTACTGAGTCTCTCAAAGGAGATGCATACCACGTGGGTATATTTAAAGCCCAAAGGAAATACGCTGGATCCAATGGAAACAGGTCTCTTGCACACTGCCCTAGAAATCCTTCTTCTGTGATCTACCCGTTCCTCTGACATAAGTGTGGGTAAGAAGCTTCGCAGGGAGGTACAATTACTGAATCTTAGTGAAATGAAGATAGCAGTAATACATGACTACCTGATATTATTCCTCTTCTGATTTCACTGTTTCTAGTCTATTAATGACTTTTGATAACTGATTAGGAAAGAACAGAGCAAAAGAACAGACACGAGACTGGTCTCTTGCCCCACCCAGAAATCCAGAATATTAACAAATTTGCTGAAGCACCATAAGTTTTAAGTAGTTGGTGTGGGTGTGTATGTATACATAAACATCTATTTACAAATTAAAATATCAGTGAGACTACTAAATTCACATCATCACTTACTGTTTCATTTTTGCAGCATGTTTGTTACCACCTCATAAATGCAATAGCTTGGGCAGCTGCATTTTTCTCCAGCATAGCCAGGAAGTCTATTTAACCAATCTCACCGGTGCTAGAATCACAAGCAGCAGAGTTTAAGTACACATGCAAGTGACTTCAAAATACTGTGAATCACTTTATGTATTTTTAAACTCTACCTTCTCGTAATTTAAGTAGCTAAGAGTATGTGATCAATCATTCTAACAAATAATTTTATTCAACTTTGTATAAAATGCACAACACAGGCTCATGTGATTGTGCATGTGAATCACAGCATTTATACTGCCTAAGGCACATGAACACAAAGGAGCAGCATAGACCCAGCTGATTAAGCTGTAGTGCAAAACAACACCTCAGTTGTCAGAGGTATGACAGCCAGCAGTGGTTTATTGGACCAAGGAGTATAACATTGTAATTTACTTCTTTAATACTTGTCATGTTCTCTCTTATTGTTTCCCCTTATAGAATGAAATATGTAGGTAAGAGATTGCTACACAGTTTCATGCGTTATGTCCCTCCAAAATTAGAGAGTAACAAACTGTCTTTATTAGCCAGTACATTTGGTATAGTGCCATAAATCACTGAAAGTACAGGTGGGCGTCTAGTGGTTTAAAAAGTCAAGAAAAACTAAAAGACTTCATGTATCTGCCTAAAGCAATTTTAAAGCCACAGTACATCTAGACAAAATACTACACTTCCTAGCCATGCCTATCTTAGTGTATGTTTCTAGCCATTATTTTTTTGCTTTTTGACAGGAAACCCACAATTTACAGAGTCTGGCTCAGTGCAGACATTTAAAACATCTTACTTCTTTTTTCTTCCCAAAATAGAGTAATATGGTTCAAAACTATATTTTTTGTGCGTGTTTTTCTTTCAAAATTGGAATTTGTAGCTGCCTTCTAGAAGAACAAAGTATTTGTCAAAGACAATTTATAAAAGATATCTTGTTTATGAAGAAAACATATGTAAAACTGATGAAATTACTAATGTCACAGTGTTAACTTTCTTCTCATAAATATAGCTTAACAGTGCTGACATCGCAATTACAGTCAAATGTTCCGGCTCTTTGCTTATTTGCTCAATCTGTCAGTCCACCAGGGGGGGAGACAAATTGTGGTGAGCATTTGACGATGCACAAAAGAGATATAAGACTATCCTGATTAAATCTTGGTGAAAGATTAAATGACTCTGAATACTTGCCAGATTTTTCAGACATGACATTTTTAACCAATGCTACTAAAATATTCTGTTCACCACAGGTTTAAAAACATTTAGGGTAAAAATAGTCTGTGAAGCTCACAGACTGGTCTGTTGTTACGTTTCAGAACCAACAGATTAATAGCTGCATTCATACTATGTCTCACTGTTGTGAATTATGTATTTTGCTGGATCAAAACCTATAGTATAGCTCATCCATACTCACACGACAATCCCCAAATGAATGAATCCTCTGACAAAACCTTCTCACTGATATCAGAGCAAGAACATCACTGATTTGACTCTGCGTTACCAAGGAAAAAAAGTATTAAACTACTTTCAAATTCAATCATCCATGTAAAAAGGCTATAGCCCAGGCAATTTTTGAATAGACTAACTCCATACATTTCAGAGTCAGACAATTATTAAAAAACATAGAGCTGTAATTTCCATGACTTTGGAATGCATGATTTCTACTGACTTCAGCTGTGTAGACTGAGTCATAATAATAGAAACAGATAATATGGACCGTATGAATTAAAACTACTTGTTTACATTCCTATGGGTGATTAAGGGTCTTGACTACCACAGAATGGTTGAGGTTGGAAGGGACCACTAGGAGTCATCTAGTCCAACCTCCCTGCTCAAGCCGGGTCACCTAGAGCACTGTCGTTCTCCATACAAAAACATGTAAGAAAGGGAAGGCCCAAACTGCTTGTTACGGTTTTTATTGGGAATCCCTTTAACTTTGGGATTCAAGTTGCTAGATACTAGAATAGATTCTGTTCTAGTAGGTATTATATTTATATACTGGACTACAAAAGTATTGATTTACTTGCAGTCACAATATCAGAAAGAAGCCATATAAAATTTAATGTTTCTTAATCAAGGAACTGTAAGTGATGACACCAAACAGGGCAATAATGCACTAAACTCCCCATTTCTAGAATTATATACTGCATTTATAATGTAAAACAAATACTAAAACCTGTTCATCTACACTGTTTTTATATCATCTGAGAATTTGATCTTAAATTTGTATTCTAATAAGATTTTTATTTTTATTTTTTTTTCCAAACTGATATTTTTGCAAAAGGATAAGACCCAAATAGATAGTTTGGGCCTTTCATTTACCATTGATGAGACACACATTGAAACTGAAACACATAAATGACACATTTCAGAAGTCTCTAATAGACAAATGTTTACCTTGTGAGCGAATGAGAGTATTGTATTTGCTTTCTGTTTCATTAGATCTCAAGGCTGAAAAAAAGTCTCATATGCTCACAATGAAAACATATTTTGATCTATGTTTTGCTAGGTTTCAGTGATTATTTCTTTCAAAAGAAGGAGGAATCCTCTGTATGGGTCTTATGAAATATATAGATAACATTACAGAGAACTACAAAAATACAATACTCACAGTTTACATAAATAAATTAAAAAAAATTTAAAAAATCTTAAAAAGCTATTTCTTTAGTATTCTGCTTTTACAAACACCACAGGCATTCATTAAAACTCATAGCAAATGGTGAGCTGGGAAAAACCTAGAAACTAAGACCTTTTTGTTGACATTATCATGGTTAGATAAATTGAAATAACAACTGTCTGCCCCAACTAACCGTTATTACATTTCCTTATGCATACTTTTCAGATTTGCAAATGAAAATCTACATTATTATACACTTTTTAGATGTGATAAATGAACAAGTAGTAGTGATTTTTAAATCCACCTTCCAGCAAATACTTAAAAGACATATAAGTTCAGTAGAGCAAGCAATCTCAATTGAAGTCAACATGTTTGTCAGACTTGTTTTACTGTGTAAAACAGTAACCTCAGAAATGATACTATAAATTTACAGCCCAATCCTGACCTTAACTTCAGTGGTAAAAATCCAGCTGACAGTGGTAAAACCAGAATCAGGCCCCTACAGCTTAGGTTTCTAAGATTTTCTTCCCCTTCCTTCCCCCTCCTTCTACAACAGCTTGAATTCCTGTATTCTGATTAAGATAGATGGAGTATTTGCATCCTATCCATATTCATAATCCTTTTCAGTGTCAACCCAAAATACCACATTTGTTGCCCAGGCAGACACATGCAATGTCTTCAGAAGGTTTTGCATAGATGGATAAGGACACATCCCCTTTCAAATTTTGCAGAATAGGTGGCCACTAGGTGAATTCATGCTGTTAAAGTGCTAAGAGACCAGAACAAAACCGACGTCTTTTGTGTGTGACAGAAACTGTAATTAATGATTTCTTCCTTTTTTGCTAAAGAGAAAAGGGAGATGTGCTGTTGACAGGCATTTTATTAATGGTTTCTACCATCTTAGTATATATAAAAGGCATTATTGGTTGCAGTGCTAGTTTAAAAGATTTTCATTTTTTTTTTTTTTTTTTTTTTTAGGAAATGTTGAAGATGTTTCATGGATGAAAAATGAAGGCAATCTGTCCGCTGCCACTGAAAGTTTGGGTTTCAATAATAAAATTGAAACTATTGTGACAGTTCCTATTGTATCCTTTAACCATCTGCCTCCTGCTGGCACAATCAATGATGGCGTCTGCAGGGACATGGTCACCCTTACCTAGATTCTCTCTTATTTCAGCAACAAAACCTGTCAATACCACATCTCATGGTTGCTTTTCTAAGGAGATTTATCAACCGTCTAGGTGATGGTACTTATTATAGCGACTGTTGGTCTCTTGTTGTATTGGGAACCAATAGGAGATAAATATTCAGCCGGACACACAAGAAATTAGACATGCATTTTCCAGTTGCAACAATGGCAGCTGACTGCCTAATCCAGAGGCCAGAGCAGTGATGATTTACTCTTGAGCCTTGCCTATACTATGGAATGAAAGTGAATGAGAAGAAGACAATATCGCATTTCTTTCTGAACTGTATTAAGTAGGAGAGTGTGACAATCCTGCACACAATGCTTGAATTTTTGCTCATTTTTGTTGGGTAAAAAAAAGTAAAAAAATTTGTGAAATATGCCAAGAGAAAAGCTGAAAATCAAAGGCCAAATCTTAATTCCATATAAATGAAAGGTGGCAGCTTGACCGTTCAGATAGCATCATGCTCATTTACACTGACTAATGGGCTTCCCATTGCTTACGGACAGACAAGAAAACAGCCATTTGTCTAGGTTAGTTCTTCCACAAAACTTTGAAGAAATGTTTTGCTTTGCCAGTGATTTGTGAACAACTTAATAACTTCTGTGAACCAACAAGGAAGCAGACATTTACCACATGCGTTCACAATAATGCAATCACAGAACATGTCAGGGAAAGGATTTACAGCAGTTTGTATGCTCCTTTCCAGAAATACACAACCAAGTTTTATTGAAGGTTTGCTGACAGCCTAATTTTAAGCACAGAACTTTTTTGTGACTATTTAGTTCAGCCTTACAACTTACAAGAGTGTTAAACAGAGATGTACTAGTTAGTTAATAAAATATCTGTCCCTTCTCTAAGCAAATGCGTGATTCTTCTAATTCAGTTTTTCAAACTTCATTCTTAAAAGTCCTGGAAAATCTGTTTTGGGAGGCAGATGGAAATGCACTGTTTGCACACTGATCTATACTAGCAGCCATTCATTTTCTCTGGGAATTTTTGTGTAAGCTCCCTTATTGGGAATATGCTAATGACATCCGCCATGATTACTGATTTTCTTTGAATCGTTATTCCTCTGTGGGCAAAGCAATCAGAAAGGGAGAACAGGAGATTTACTTTTTGCTTGTGTGCCTTCTTCAACCATCTGCTCTATCCTGATTCATTTGGATAAGATCTGCAGTTTTAGATTCTTTACTCTGGCATTCTGAAGCATTTTAAAGCTTAAAAGGAGTTAATAGTTATCTATCAGTGTCACAAACGTGGTACTGCAATGCATTCCAAGAGCAAGTTTGCCTTTGAATGGTTTACAGGGGCAGATTAATTTTATTAAAGTAAAAAATTACAATGTTCTTTAACAGCTTCATTATTTCAGACAAGTCTTTTGTGAGCACATTTATTATCTGGAGCATGGAGTATAAAAGCTGAAAGAAAGGGAACTAATTTATAAAGCAGGAACATTTTAAAAATGGAAATTGTTAATCTAATCCCCCCTCCCCCCATGGAAAAAACAGAGGGCAAAATTGTGATTAATTTAATGAAAATACAACCTTGTAAAATGCACTGCAGTTACTGAATCCTTGTACCTGTTCTTTTACCTGTGTAAATTTCTGAAGTACATTTACACAAGGTCATTTTGATTTTAACAAAAGGTGCTATTTAGCTGTATCAAAATTCAATTAAATTGTTCTCTCAAATGAATTACTGGCCTCATATAACAAGTTTCTCCATGCACAGTGATAATGATGTGAATGCTTTATTTATTTATTTATTTTTATAGGATGCCAGTTTTGTGCTGCTTTATATGTGCATGCCAGGTTTAAAGCAGAACTGCTAATTGCCAAAAGGCCAGTTTGTACAATGGTAACAGAAAATAAGCAAGAAGACATCGTAGCAAGACAGAATTAAGCACAGACAAATGCAGAGACAGCATTCAGAGAACTGTGTTGAATACTTTAATGTAGTCTTTTCTTAAGCAAGTAACCTTTGAAATGTTAAGGAAAATTAGTGGAATCAAAAATTCTTTACTATATTTATTACAGAAATACTGTTAATGAACACAAAAAGACAGCCTCTCTAATCAGTTCGTAATGCCTATAAAAATAGAGATCCTTCTAAAAAAGTAGAGACAATCTTTAGATTAGCAAGCAGCATATAATGATTTTCAAAGTGCGAGATGACTCATATTGTTACCTTTGAAATCAGAAACTAAAACTAATGCAAAATTGTTATTAAAATGGAATACTTTTTCAGTTTCTTTGGAGGTGCCACATTAAAACCTCTGCCCACTGTTTCTACTAATTTTCTGGCAGCCCCTGTTGATTAGCATTCTGATTTCTCCTTACCTTTTTAAAAATAGAATGACAGTGCAAAAAACTGAAATGGCAGTGACCTTCCTGCTAGAATTAGTTATCAGGAGCCACTTTCTATCAACTAACTTCAACTCCTTTCAGTGCTCTCAGACAGAGAGCTGCAACTTGTGTCAAAAAGTGTAGTTACTTCAGAAAGGGTTTTTCTGTTCTCATTCAAATGAAGAGAACTTAGAAACACACTTTGAGTTTGCTTTTAATTACAGGTGCAACTAAACTAAATCATAAATGGCAGGGCTCACTACAACTGTGACTTGGTTATCCTGGAGATTAGAAATGATGACTACAGTTTCTTTTGGTTTAAAGATGTATGCACCTTTGAAATTCCCTATTCCATGTCTCACTAGAAGACTGGAAATCCAGATTTCATTTTTATGGTGGTTTTTATCATCAACGTCAATGTGGTTCCATGAATTTCAAGGATTGGTCTCAACCTTATTTTTACTTTGATGCATTGTACAAGGCAAGGACTTCTGAGAAACCTGAATAAAAATACAAGAGCAGAATTCTATCTTAATAATTCATAAGGCAAAATTCTTAACAACAAATTAGACAGGCAAGTAACCAGTCAAATACAGAAGAGAAGAAATCATGGAAACAGCAGTGCTATTTTTCATAACAACATAGACACCTCACTATTTTGCTGTTCAGTGTACAAAAACCAAAACACATGGAGTGCAATATTAAGTCCTGTTAATTGAGAAACACGTTCTCTTGTCTTGCATTAGTATTTTTCTTTCTTCCTAATGAAAGAGTG
>NW_009923145.1:130894-131677 GCF_000696875.1 Nestor notabilis
CCTTTGTGCAATACAGCTTGCTTATTTCATGGTTAAAGCCACTTACCACATGAAGCTCTGGCTCTTTAAGTACACAACCTCACAGTGCAATAGGAATATTTTCATCTCCTCCTCACTGTGTCTCTGTAGTCTTAACCATTTTTAGGCTCCTTATTTCTACTAAAAAGACCCTTACAACCAAGCAAGATGTTTCTAAAAAACAGTACCAAATGTTAGTCCCTCTTGAAAAGCTGAGGGGAAGGTAGTATGTTTATTCTTGACAGAGAATTGCAGAGTATCTCCAACTGAAAGGTACAGTAATAACACCAGTTAATAGGCCCAGCCCACTTCCATATTAATGGCTGTCAAATTCAGCTACATTTAATGCCATTAAAAATATCACATTTACACTCCTGCAGTGACAACTGTATAGAGCTCAGCTTTGGGGTACCTGGGGGGAAATGCAAAAACCCCCTGTGTTATGTCTCCATAGGCTGTAAAGTCAGTGTATGGCAAATTTTTGGCCCTTGTTAAAACACTCAGCTCACGAAGGCACTATTTGCTGTAGGCATTCTACATAGTCATAATCACATGAACGTTTGAGAGCATCAAGATCTTTACAATTATGAACTCAAGCATATGAAATGACAGTGATAAAGATGAGACTTTGATTTTTTTATCCATTTTTGCTGCATATATATTATACAATTTACCTAAACAAAAGAAATAGAAAAAAAAGGGGGGGTGGGGGTGGGGGAAAGAGAGGGGAGAGGGGAGAAAAATGGTGGCATTGCAGACCTTAAA
>NW_009923145.1:131705-132059 GCF_000696875.1 Nestor notabilis
AAATTTTCCTTTTATCAATAAGCAAGTATTTGTAAATCCTTTTTACTACAATTTTTCTCTTAAATTTGAGGTAAATACATGAGAAGGATTTTCCATTAATGAAAAAAAAAACCCCAAACACAACAAAAATCCAATACCAAAACAAGCATCAGAAAACATTCAGATAAATTCTCTTGGAATCCTCAAATAAGATCTAGATACACTTGCTCTTTGAGTGTCTTCATAAATATATTTGGATAATGTAGTATAATATCCCTATGGCCAGTCTAAAATGGTATGTACTAGCTTATGTTTTCCTGTGTATTCTTTAACATTCAGATTGTGGACTGTCGTGGTTTAAGCCCAGCCGGCAAC
>NW_009923146.1:0-14759 GCF_000696875.1 Nestor notabilis
ATATAGTTGTATACATTTTTTCTAATGTTTTTTGTATGAGGAAGATGTTTCTTACAACATCCCTTAAAGCCAGGGATAGAGACATCAGTACTTACCCGAACTACTACTTTCATGAATGCATGTTCAAGTGTTTATTTCCACCATTTAATTTTATGCAATTTTTATTAAATAATTGCATTTTTATCTTATAAAATAATCAGATAAGATCATTCTTCATCCCTCATTTATATATAAAAATAAGAAAGACGGTATCTGAAAAATACTAAGTTGAATACAAAATTCTACGTACCTTCATCTGATCTTTTCTTTTCTTTTTTTTCCCCTAAGGGAGAAACAAGTTCTATATGCCTGCAAAACTCAGACAGACCATACTGCATCCTCACAGTTCAAAAGTCATCTCCAAAACACCACTTGCAAGTAATTTAAATTTTTTATTATTTTTTAAGCCTAAATTTGTTAAAAACTCATCGTTATCAAGGCAGTATATGTTTCTTCTTGTAACAAGCATGCTAGTTTTAAAGTCCTGGCTCAGCTAATAATATACTAGGTACCATCAAAACTATGTAAATTAGAATTTAAAAGTAAAGTTTCTTTTAAGACAGTGTACTCCTTAAAACTTTATACTTACATGCCTTTCAGGGAACATTTCTAATACTTCTTATTTTACTATTTTATAGAGAATGTAAATATGTAAGAAAACATTCTAACCTTACGTAATTTCGCGAACCGAAAGCTCAAGTTAATCTCCCAGGATGAAATACTATTTCATAACCTCTTTCGTAAACAATCACATATAGACAGATAGCTAACTTACATCTTCATCAGGTTACACCTGTACACTGGTTTAAGTAAGTGTCATTAATTAGCATGCAAGACATTTATGTTAATCATGGACAAGAAAGGATGTATCTCTTACTGGTCCTTCATTTTCTTATCTTTATAAAGCTGTTAGAAATAAAATAACTTAAGCCAAAATTTCAGCCCGAATCTGTGGTACTGCAGCCCCAGGCACTGTTTTAGAAAGGAATACTGAGTTAATTGGACCCCACACAGATATGCCAGTAAATCTTGATTTAAAGCTGTTGCATTAGGCATTGGTCCAATTCTTCTATAAAACAAGAGAACTGCATCAGGTCTCAATCCACAAATTATGCTATGGATGAGAAGGTCATCTGTTAGTTGCAATTATACCATTTTCCATGGGAAGGTTTCACAAAAGAAACATATTTTAAACATGAGAACTTACTTCCAAATGTTTCAAATAACCCGGTTTAAGAATACAGAAACTGGCATTAATGAGGACTATTGACATTGTTGGCTTATTCATCTATATGACAACACACATAACTACTTAGGTGCTATTGGCTCATTCAGACCTCCTGAATTCTTTGAAATCCAGCCCACAAGGTCTAGGAGACAGACACATCTCAGTGGCATCTCAGGATGCATGAGTCCTCCATGTCCTCCATCCAGATCCTACGATACTGGCAGGCCACAGAGCTACCTTGAAGATGAGGAATATGCAGCAAACCTGTTGCAAGCTTAAGAACGCCATGGCCAGCCACCAGTGCCTGCCAGTTGCCTTTGGCATGGTGTCCTGGGTTCAGCTGTAGCAGTCATTTTTTCTCCTTCTTAGTAGCTGGTGCAGTGCTGTGGTTTTGACTTTCAGTCTGGGAACAATGCTGATAACACCAATGTTTTTAGTTGTTGCTAAGTAATGCTTACTCTGACCAAGGACTTTCTCAGTCTCATGCTTTGCCAGAGAGGAGGAGAAGCCAGGAGGAAGCAGAGACAGGACACCTGACCCAAACTGGCCAAAGGGCTATTCCATACCACAGCACGTCATGCCCAGTATATAAACTGGGGGGAGTTACCCAGAAGGCCCAGATCGCTGCTCAGGTCAGGCTGGGTATCGGTCGGCGGGTGGTGAGCGGTTGTGTCCTTTTCCCTTGTTATTCCTCTTATCATTATTATTGGTAGCAGTAGTGGTTTGTATTATACCTTAGTTACTGGAGAGCTGTTATCTCAACCCGTGGGAGTTACATTCCTTCGATTCTCCTCCCCATCCCTCCGGGAGCGGGGGAAGGAAGGAAGAGGGGGGGGAGTGAGCGAGCGGCTGCGTGGTTCTGAGTTACCGGCTGGGCTTAAACCACGACACATGGGAAGCTGTGGAGCTGTTAACATGTGGGATGCCAGTATTCCAGCAGAGGAGTTTGTTACAAACTGGACAAGAGCAATTTTACATGATTAGCGTGTAAAATCTGACAAGTTTGACATCAGCCAGTGTTTGCATCATCCATACAGAAGGACAGGTGGATCAATCCTAGAGTATTTTATCTCTTTGAAAAGAAAGGACACAAGAGGAGGTTCCAGGACCCAGTTAATATGTATTTCATTTAGAAACTTTCAGCTTCTTTGAGAAAAATACAAACATTACGTAAACTGCAGTACAATTTCATTCCTGATTTGCTGGCCTTTAATCAGTACAATACTCCAAACAGAAACAAAACCTTGACTGTGTATGAAGCCAAAGTTGTAATACTAGGTCTCAGTATGCTAGCTCAGCCTCCAGGAATGCATTTGAAAATACAGTCTCCACTCTTAGATATGATATACATGGCATTAGTTAAAGAAGACACAAAATGTTGCTCTGTGGAGCATGAAACAAGTATGTGCTTCACACATGAACGTATCACAAATTTCATGGAAAGACCTGGAGATGTCTTCATGTCTGCTACTCTCTGTTCATGCAGTAATAATGAAGGTAGTTCTTTTCATTATAAATTTAGCAGCAGCACTTTGGAAGCAGAACAGATCTCAACATATGCATTTTACTTTCAAGCCACTGAAAAATTTCACTGTACTAGGAAGAAGCTTCAACAGAAGACAGTAAAGGGTATGCAGCTGAATGGGTGACTTTAGTGTTCCCACAACTACAGTGATGTTTTAGAACTGGAAATAAAACCACATACTTCTACAGATAGACTAATGAAGCAGACAGAGGATATACTCTTTACAGCCCACCATGACACATCTGTTTCTATTAGTTTAAATACAGCAAATAAAGTTATAGTCAAGGAGTAAGTCTATGTGGGGCACGGACTTAAGAGAAGAGGAAGGCAAACTCTCAGAAAGTAGATTTGTAGAGCAGGTATGTCAATGTTCAAGATGCTAGTACATAAATACAAACACAACATACAAGTTACTGATTTTTTTCCATATATTAATTCACCACCCTCTACTCTTGAAGAGCTTTAAAACGTTTGTCAGTCACATTTCAAAACCAGTAATCTATTAATTTCTCATATACTGTTCCAAAATACACTGACTAGAGCTTGCAGTAAGAAACAATTACAAAGATCATCTAAGAATAACAAATGTTGGCATTTTTACTTTCTTCTTTTTTTTTTTCATTAAGGAGGAATAGCATTATAATGCACCAATAGTAAAAAACGTTAAAGAGAAGTTATTTTACACCAAGTCTATAATGCCATGTAAAATCCTAAAAAATGAAATTACCAGAAGTGTCAAAAAGCTATTCCTTCTGCAGCCAAGTTAAGCAGATTTGTATTTGAAACACAACAAAATAATCAAAACAAGCATAAATAGCTCTTATAATTAGTTCGTTTTTAAAATACAGAAAATATTTTTTAACTACATACAGTGGTAGAATAAAACAAAATTTGTCAACTCAATGCTACAACTGCGGAGGGAGAGCAGCTGCCCGTGATGACAACTGCCAAGCATGTTTATGACTTAATTTTTTTAATATTTCCAATTATCCAATACTGTTATTCATTAATAGGAGCAGCAGCATCATAACCCCTTACAATAACATACTACTGTTCTAATTCAAGAAAACAAGACTACTAACATTTTTTGTCAAAAATCTTTATTGCTATGACTGGTTGACTTGGCTGGCTGTGAGATGCCCACCCAGCTGCGCCCACTCCCCCTCAACAGGACAGAAGCAGAAAATATGATTAAAAGCTCATGGGTCAAGTCAAGGACAGAGAGATCGCCCATCAGTGACTGTTACAGGCAAAGCAGATTCAACTTGGGGAAAAGTCAGATGAAGTTCCCACTGACTGGAAAAGGCAAAATCATAACCCCCATTTTTAAAAAGCTAAAAAGAAAGACCCAGGGAACTACAGGCCTGATAGTCTCACCTCAGTGACCAGCAAGATCGTGGAGCAGATCCTCCTTGAAACTAAGGCACATGGAAAATAAGGGGGTGGTTGGTGACAGCCAACATGGCTTCACTGAGGGCAAATTTTGCCTGACAAATCTGGTGGGCTTCTACGATGGGGCCACAGTGTTGGTGGATAAGTGAAGAGCGACTGACATCATCTACCTGGACTTGTGCAAAGCATTTGACACTGTCCCACACAGCACCCTTGTCTATAAACTAGAGAGGGAGGGATTTGACAGACGGACCACTTCTTTAGCCAAATGGTGGGTAAGGAATTGGCTGGATGGTTGCACTCAAGAAGTCACGGTCAACAGCTCCATGTCCACGTGGAGATCAGTGACAAGTGGTGTTCCTCAGGGAATTGTGACCGATCCTGTTCAACACCATTGTCAGTGACATGGACAGTGGGATTGATGAATCCTCAGCAAGTTGACACACTGGAGGGAAATGTCAGCCAGAGGGACCTTGACAGGCTGGAGAGGTGGGCCAGTGCCGACCTCAGCAAGTTTAGTAACGGCAAGTGCAAGGTCCTGAACCTGGGTTGGCACAATCCCAAGCACAAATGCAGGCTGAGTGGAGAATGAAATTGATTGTTGAGAAGCTCCACATGGGCCATCTCCAGTGTGCACCTGCAGCCCAGAAACCAACTGTGTGCTGGGCTGCACCAAAAGGACTCTGACCAGCAGGTCAAGGGAGGAGACTCTGCCCCTTCTATTCTCCTCTCATCACACCCCACATGCAGTACTGTGTTCAGTTCTGGGGCTTCCAAGACAGGAGTGATGTGGACCTGCCCAAGCAAGTCCAGAGGAAGACCACAAAGATGATCAGAGGGCTGGAGCACCTTTCCTATGAAGACAGACTGAGAGAGTTGGGTTTGTTCAGCCTGGAGAATAGAAGGCTCAGGCGAGACTTCATAACAGCCTTCCAAGTAGCTAAAGGGGGCCTACAAGAAATCTAGAGAGGGACTTTTTACAAGGGCCTGTAGTGATAGGACAAGGAGCAATGGCTTCAAGCAGCAGAGGGGAATGCAGATTAGACATCAGAAAGACATTCTTTACTATGAGGCACTGGCACAGGGTGCCCAGAGAAGCTGTGGCTGCCTCATCCCTGGCAGTGCTCAAGGCCAGGTTGCTTGGGACTTTAAGCAACCTGGTCTAGTGGAAGAGGTCCCTGCCCATGGCAGGTGGTTGGAACTAGATGAGCTTTAAGGTCCCTTCCAGCCAAAACCAGTTTGTGATTCTATGAAAAAATATTTATTTAATTTATTGCCAATTAAAAATGACAGTAGGATGGTGAGAAACAGATAAAACTTAAGACACCTTTCACCCTTTCTTCCCAGGCTCAACTTCATTTCCAACTCCTCTACCTCCTCCCCTCCCCAGGCTGTGCAGAGGGATGGCGAGTAGGGGTTGTGATCAGTCCACAACAGCTCCTCTCTGACGCTCCTTTTCAACTTTTCCCGTCCTTCCCTCACAGACACCACCTCTGCAGACCCACACTACAAAAACCTTGCTCTGTAAATGCAATACAGTTGTGCAAATAGGCAACAGAATAAGCCTTTGGTAGTCCGATGATAAGGTTCAATAAAGATGTGATTCTGGATGTTGGGAGGGGGAAAGACTTTTTTAGAGGTTTCAAAACATTTCAGCTCTAACACCAGAAGTTTCATGTGTAACGTTTCTTTCCCCAAGATAGTTAACCATAGTCAAGGGGAAAAAATTAAAATCAGCAATTTCCTTTGTATAAAATAAAAGGCCATTATGATAGGCACACTCAAAATTAGGAGCCTGTTGTAACTACAACACTGTACTGGAAAGCTCTAGCAGTTACAAGGAGTATCTCCCATAGCCAGTGTTAAAAGGTAACATTATAAAAAAAATCCCAGTAACTAAATTATATTATGATGGAGTGAATTACAGACCCCAAAACATAGTTTCCAGTACTGTCTTCCAGTTTCAGGCAGGGTTTTGCAACCTTTTATCTATGACCTGTCAGATAATATAAAACTACCCTATTAATATTTGTAGGTATCCCAAAAACTACTAGTGACAAATAACGAGGCAAGCCTGTTACTCACAAAAATCACCTGAGTCACTTGGTAAGACAGTCTCTTCTGAAAGCATGCATTCTAACAACTGCAAAGGGCAAGATCAACAAAATGATGACAATTTTATGAAGTAAGGTTTGTGTCCTGAATAGGACTTAGGCATCACCATGAATAAGCAAGTCAATGTGCAGTCATAGTGATACAGCTCTAAAGTGGCGACAGAGGGAAAATACAAGAGCCCTATGAACAGAAAAATACCTGGGGAGGAAGGCAGCAATGCTTTCATATAATTCAAGAAACATAGCAAGTTCTTTGCCATCTATTCTTCAATAAATCAAAAATGGTTCAGACCACAGTTTAAAAAACACAGAAACACCAAAGAGCTCATCATTTGGAAAAGGGCAAAAGAAAAATGAAATTCAGTCTCACAGACAGATTAAAAGGATAACTTGGTCAGTGCCTCCCAGTATCAACACAATGAAGATATCCGACAGACAGGTTTTTAACAACAAAAGACAGATTAAGGTCAAATGGATGAAAGACATCCACACATAACTACATCAAGCATAATTAAACAACAACAAAAAAAAAACCAACCCAAAAAACAGTGACAATAATAAACATGTCAAGCAACCTAACGATGATATTTAATTTAATTCTTAATTTGAAATCTTACATTGTCATCACTGCCTTTTTAGAAAATGAGCACAAATTAGTGGAAAGGCAGTGCTGCATATATTTAAATTATCACCAGTGAATAGAGACAGCATGGGTCAGGACTGCTAACATAAAGTCACTCTAAAGTAAAGGATGTACTTACTGTACACTTACAGATCACAGCTCCAATGATGGATGTTTTGGCTGTCTACAAATATAGCAGAAGCACGTATATTTCAAAGCTGGGACTCTTGACTGACGCATTCATTTTTCCAGTTTCCTCAGAGCATTGCCAGCTGCATTCATGTGCCTAACCAGTTGCCAGCACCAGTACCAATAAACCTCCTGAATTCTTGTTCCGCTAATGGACATCAACCACACTGAGCTGCAAAACATTCTTTGTTTGAGGGCACTTCCAAGGGTACATTTTCTATCAGCACATATCATGCTCCACATGTACCAAGAGGAACAGCTTTCACCATGCACAAGTTATTACTCCCCTTCACCAATTTCTTGCTTCTCCCCTTGTACAGAAGGTGCTTCCCCCCTTTACCCTTGCCCACACCACTGCAGCCTCCCCCACCTCTTCTTCACTGACAGCAGAATCCAGCAGACCCTCCTGAACCTTCCTCTCCCACCCGGTGCCATGCTGGAACCTGTGCCTGCTTCTCCCCTGCTACACTCAGCTTACAAATGCCTACATGAAATCTCATTTGCTCATGGTAGGGGAAGGCATAGGCATCAAATGAGTTTGTGTGGGTGCAGGTACAGAGAAGAACTGGAGTAGAACTGGAAAAGGATAGAGGGAAGGGGAGAAACAATAGATACACATATGCTCTGTCAAACACATCATTAGCAACAGCAGACCGCAGCATTTCTACTTCTTCCAGATTAAGTCCTCTTTCACTCACATGACCATGGACATCCTACATCACTACTCATCCCTAATGCCTCTTCCTAGAGAGAAGCAGAAGAGCTCATTGCTAGACAAATTCTCCATCATACTGCTGAATAGCAATGCTAAGCATCCAGAGGCACATTAGTATGGAAGGGGATGAACAAACTATGTATCATTAGGTAGGGTGAGCTAAAGGCTTCTACGGTGGAACGGTGGAGTAGTGACACTTCATTTTTTTTTTTTTTTTTTTGTCTGTCCAGGAGGGGTGAAAAGGCAGCACTGACTGGGAAAACTCCACTTCCCAAAGATAAAAGCATTGGCTTTGGTGGTGCTCAGATTGTTTCACTGCATCAGGCAGCAACAGAACCTATAGAAACTTCTGAGGGTCTCCTCCTGAGAAAGGTTAAGCTAAATTTTACATGAAACATACCACCCATTGTGCTTTATGTCATACTGTCCTGGGTTCAGCTGTAGCAGTCATTTTTTCTCCTTCTTAGTAGCTGGTGCAGTGCTGTGGTTTTGACTTTCAGCCTGGGAACAACGCTGGTAACACCGATGTTTTTAGTTGTTGCTCAGTAATGTTTACTCTGACCAGGGACTTTCTCAGTCTTATGCTCTGCCAGGGAGGAGGGGAAGCCAGGAGGAAGCAGAGACAGGACACCTGACCCAAACTGGCCAAAGGGGTATTTCCATACCACAGCACGTCATGCCCAGGACAGAAACTGGGGGGAGTCACCTGGAAGGCCCAGATCAGTGGGCGGTGAGCAATTGTATCCTCTCCCCTTGTTATTTCCTTTATCATTATTATTGGTGGTAGCAGTAGTGGTTTGTATTATACCTTAGTTACTGGACTGGTCTTTACTCGTGGGAGTTAACATTCTTCTGATTCTCCTCCCCATCCCTCCAGGAGTGGGGGAAGGGAGAAGGGGGAGGAGCGAGCGAGCAGCTGCGCGGTTCCAGGTTACCGGCTGGGCTTAGACCATGACACATATCTATATTACATAGTATCATACCAAGAATATGGATGATTGCTCACTGAGTACACTACGTCACTTCATCCCCCTCTCCCACTTCAGTATCAGATACCATTCTCTTATTTCCAACAGACTACATCCCTTTACTAGTTTTCAGGATTTATTCACAGAAAAGTCGTTTTCTTTATAGCAAGAAAGCAGTACTGAATGCAAATGCTGACAGATAAAGGTGCTCTTAAGTGAGCAGGCACAATATGAAAGTACTTGAAAAATCACTTCTATGTCTCCTTGCAATTGCTATGTCAGAAGAAACACTGAGACTCTGGGTTTTATTATATGAAGGGTAAAATAATCAAACAAACATGACAGCAGCTCAAGAAAACAATAACTTCATTTCAGGTATAAAGGAATATTGTAACATATTTTGTTTGAAAGATGAATGTCAGTTTTTAAGCAATTAGCTTTCTTGGGGTTCTTTAACCAGACAGGCTGTTGTTCTGTCAGATCTGGCTCTGAAGATTTATGGAACTATATATGCCAGCAAAAATGAGCTACAGGATGGATATATAATGATTGCTCCAAATTTGAAGCTGCATTGTAATTGGCACTTAAAGCAGAAACAAAATCCCTTTCCTTCAAAGTGATGGGGGGGATTCACTTCAATTTGACACCATCTGCCATAACAAAAAAACCCACACTGTATTTTCTTCTTGTGGATGCCGCTTTGTTAAGAATGTAAATAATTACTAAATTCTGAAATAAGCAATTTCTGAGCAGATCTTTTCAGACTTCACCCTCTCTATCAGGTTTGTGTATCTGTTTTGCACTCACGTTTATCTATGTAACACCAGACTCCACAAACTCCATGTTCACAGTTAACTTCCTAAGCTGGATATAAAGTACTCTGAGCTTTTAAAGTGTCACACTGACTTACGCCATGCAAGACACACATGCAACTTGTCATGACTGATTTAATCTACACCAAAGAGCAGATAATAGATACTTAAAAATTGCCCCTCAGTTCCCCTCCTCAAAAAGAAGTAAACAACCAGGAGGAGGACGGATTTATTGGATTTCTTTTTTAAAAATGATGGAAACTGACTGTACAAATGCTGTGTTTATTAAAAGGGATGGCTGTGTTAATTCCCATCAGCTGTAAGCTCCTTCCAAACAATTCTGAACACTGCTGTGCAATAAACCAACCCTCCCTCTTTCACCCTGAGATACAGGCATGGCTATACAACTCACATGCTCACACCTGGCAGGTGAGACGCGCTTACCTGGGAAGCCCTAGCTATGGCACTGACACACACCCAGCCTTGCTTTGACAAAACAGGCTGCAGGGCTGAAATCTTTATTTTGTTGCTCAACTGTGTTGAAAGTAAACTGCAGTTGCTAGGAGTTATGTTGCTTATCAGTACACAAAGCCTAATGCATGATTGCTTTCTGTACAGCTTGAGATCTTTCGGAATCAGGCATGTGGCTTTCAAGCTAGAAGCAAATTTTGCAAATTTCTCTCCTTGGGAGAAAAAAATTTACAGAGATACGGGAACTCTTCATTTCAGCCTTTTCAAAATTCTTTTCAGAAGTCTTGTCTGCTATTAAACGTCACATAAAAAGAGTCATCAGTGAACAGGCTTGGTTGAAAAAGAGCCTGTCTTGTGCAGTTTATCCATAACTGGTTTTAAAAGCGTAGTTTCTACTTGCCATGGGGTACTGCATGTAAGTCTAATTACAGAATTATACAGCATAAAACGGGACTTGCTTTATATTCCCATCATACTATTCATCACCTGTGAAGCAAAAATCCCATGCCTTCTTCAGTCCCTACCTTCTCCATGGCTTGCTGCATAACTTACAGAATTCTTTGAAACAGACCCAGATGTCAGGGTGAGATTTGTTGTTTATTCACTTTTAAAACTAGCCAGAACTGTGCTCATTTGTGACACCATCAGAAGCATACCTGACTTTATCAAGCCAAGACTGACACTCTGCAGTCACGTCAAGACAGATTACTTCCACTGTGATCCACAAAACCTGTCGTGAACCAGGAGCTGTAATACTGCTATTTTCTTCACAAGCCCCTGAACTATTTAAGATCTGGAAACAGCTATAAACCCACTTCTAAACATTTATACTAACAGAAACTCAGAAACTTTGGGAATATCCAGATCATATCCAAAGTCCTCACAGTCTGGCCCCACTTCCATCCAGAATACACTGCTGCACACAAACCAACCACAAAAACACACCTGGCCTACACAGGCAATGCACTGTAAACATCATTCAGAAAACCAAAAACAAACGAGCTCTTTGCTTCCAGAGAGATTTCATGCTCTCTGCTACTGTGAAGGTTTTGCCACTGTGGCAAGCAATTCTGCCTCCAATGACCTGATTTCCCTGATACCTTGTTTTATCATGTCATATACAGAAATACCTGGGAATGTATCTCAATGTTAACACTACACAGCTAGAGTCCTATCTAGGATCCAATGCAAGCAATGAGAAGAGAGTGATTAATGACATATTAAAACAGCCAGTAGCTGAATTGAAAAAGAAAAGGCTGCAAAGAAAAAACACTGGAGAAGAAACTAGTGTAAAAAATCCCAGATAAAACATATACAAAAAAACATAAACCATACAAAAGATCTCTTCCAGAACATTTACAACCTCCATAGCTTACAAGCTGAATGTACAGTAAATGGAATGTACGAAGATACCATATATGCCACTAACACTTAAACACTGTACCTGAGAATCCTGGCCTTATTTTTACTGCAAAATATAGCAGAAAATATGAAACAATACATTTTTTTTAGGATTTAGATGACTAAAAATGCGAGTTCATGCAGTCACATAATATTGTATCATGCTTTTTTATATAAATACTGTTTTTTCATGTTAAATGAAAATCCTCTTTGTCAAGAGACACATGAAGCAATCTTTATGGTATGCATTACATGCACAATTGCATCTAAAATTAAATAACCCCAGTGAATACTCATGTTTTGAACCTTTTACTGTCAATTCTAGTTCTGCTAGAGCAACATTTATAATAATGGAAACAGAGTTTTTTACATTTCTTTTGAGAAAACTACACACATTTCTTTCTATGCCTGTCAAGGTTATCAAAGGTCTTTTTCAATAAAGGAGGCAGTGACAACAGTCCAACCCTCAGTCTTTTGACATAATTGGAAAAATTTCCATTGACAAGCAATTGTGCATCTAACTCAGCTCACTAAATAGACGAGGGGAAAAAATGCAAGGAGGTATTCGCAAACATGCTCTCATGCACACAATAGAGAAGTGGAGAATAAAGTCAGAAATTGTGGAGGGTGAGGTTTTCTTTTGGTAACTCACTGGGCTGTCACAACACTGAATGCCACATTTAACTAAGCTACGAATATAACGATAGAATTCCAATTATTTAAATTCACAACATCAGCAAAGATGACTAATTCCACACTTTACAGGGACAACACATCTTTAACTTTCACCCATCATCAACTAACTCACACAGAAGTAGTGAGCACCCTCCGTTCCTTTGTTAAGGGGTTCAAAAACCTTTTCCAGACTTTTAGGAATGGCACATGAGCTACAGCAGTTCAGCAGTCCTTCAGCACACGGAGAGTCTCTGTCATCAGTCTCCTGGAAAAGAGCTCTGGCCTTTTGATCGTTTTTTAGGTAGGTAGACAGAGATTTGGGACTGTATGAATGGTTTATACTTTCATAATATTACATACTTTTTTATATATAATATATATATAAGCTTTATACATATACATACACACATACATAACCTAAACATACACACACACAGAGCAGTGCTCCACTTGCTTAGCTACCAAGAATTGCTACTTCTAACACATCTGATTTGGCAATAACACTATCAACAACTAGTGCTGGACTTGCAGGATACTAATTCCTCAAAATGTAAAATGGGGAAAAAATGATCTAACATGACTGAGCTGACACCATTTAGCCTAAACCTAATTATGAACTGCCAATACTTTATTTAACTCCACTCTAAACTGCCCACCAAGCAAAGTACTGAACTTGCCATATCAAAGGGAGTAATATTAAAGAAATAGGGACACACAATTCAATAATTCTATGCATGTTAGTAAAATGTTTGTATTTTCTATGAAAGCTTAGTCCGTCCTTTCATAAACTCAGAGAATTCATATTTTATAGGGTTTTTTTGCCAAATACTGCACAGTCAAGCATGGAGTTTCAATATAATACCAATTAAAACAATTACTTCACTTTACCAAAAATGGATCACCATAATTCCTCCATTTTGACACTGAACTACTAAGCAATAGCAAATTTACTAATGAAAAGTTCCAGGGAAAGAATGAAAAATAACTTTGTGAACAAGCTGACACTACTTTGGGGCAACTTGGTGTGCTGTGATCCAGGGGGTCCAGCTCCCACAGTGCATTCTGAAGGTGAAGAAAGGGAGCAGCTGGAATAAACCTTGTTCTAGCCATAACCAGGTGGCATATGACTTCTCAGGAGTCACAGCCAACTGGAGCAAATTAAAGTAGACCTCAGGCTACCTTAGATAGGGCTGGGCCAAGTCAGGAGTGGACAAACATGCAGCTGTAATTAGGATAAAGTTCAAGGAATACATGCTCTCTTAATAAAAAACTTTTTTCTTCTTAATATGGTCAAGCATTAATAGTTTTACAAAGATCTTTGTAGTGTATCTCCTGTCCTTGCCGCCCCTGCAGCCACAGATACAAATCCTAGCAAGTCTAGGAGGAAAAAAACATGAGTGCAAGGGAATATTGCACTCTGTCATGTTATTTCTATTTCACCCAGGATTTCTGGTTCCTAGAAGAAGCTGCCAGATATTAAAAAACTATCTGCAATGTCCCTGAAGACAAGCATCTCAGCAAGCCAAGAGACGAATCGGTGGCAAACAGAAACTGTTGCTCTAAAGTTCTACAGAACTTTAAACGTAAAACTGAACCCAAACTGGAACAACACTGAAAAATATTGGTTCAACACTCTTTTTCTGCTTCTTTAATTTTTGTGCCTGCACAAAACCAACCTGCAAATTGGTAAGAAAGGTATTTAATACTATTTACAGATTCAGCCTCATGTTAAAGAATATGACCACAAAGACACTGGTGGACTTTTCAAACATGAAAGATGAGAACTGTCTAATAAGAAGCCACTACACATTCAGGCCCCTCCAAAGCCTGAGACAAATTCCAAGTAGCTTTGCCTATAGAAGACATGAGTCCACTTCGAGGAACTTCCCAAAAGCAGAGGGCTCTTCTAGAAATCATGAGTTTTCTAAAATCTTTCAAAAATCATGGGGTTTACCTTTGGGAAGTGATTCATGCAAACTTTTAAAAATCGGAAGGGACGCTAGAGGCAATAGTGTCATGCAGATGTCAAAAATCAGATGCTTAAAGTCAAGCCAACAAACTTAAAAACTGAATCAGCAGAAAATCTGTATGTGTCTATGGCCATTGGCGTTTTTGGGGGTTTTTTTTGGTTTTTTTTTAAGGAGGGTGGGGTCAGGAAGCTGGCAGAGCTGGTGGTGAGGGTTACTTGCTTTTTTGCCCTTTTTTTTGTTTGTTTGGTTTTTTTGCTATACTTCTGTTTTGTGGGTTTGTTTCAAGTCAACCCCTATTCTTTGAGGTTAAATAAAATCCCAGATTTTTGCCTGAACACATTTTCAGTCTTCAAGGTCCTCTCAGATCTTCTAACAAAGAACTGTATAAGAATTTGTATCTTGTAGAAGGACTTACATCTGATAAGATAAACTTCAATTAAAATATAAAGTAGATGTTTTGCAACACAGTGCTTATTTCCCCTCACTTCACTTGCCCGTTCTGGTCTATTACCATCAGCATCATTTACAGAGATAAGAAACAGAAAGACTGCCAAAATGCCGTAGTTACTTGCGGAAGAGATTGTAAAAACCTACTAGTCCCTAACTCCCAAAACTTAGTCAAAATAATGAAATAAACG